>NW_019211454.1:48700669-48898768 GCF_002443255.2 Varroa destructor | reverse complement strand
AAAATAATTATATAAAACACCATTTATATGCAATGTAGTATGTTCTACCATCATAATGAACGTTAAAACTTGAGTTGAGTCCTTCCATTGTTTGTTGGTCGTAATTTTCACTTATAAAGACATCTCCGCATTCTTGTTTACTTAGAAACCTTGATAATAAGCAGCCCCTAATTATTCTGGGACTTCGCCAATCTACAGTGTGTATATGTACGTGCAAGTGTGCTGGGGCAAGATCGTTGACATACATTGCCGTTGCTCGAAAAAGATACCACAACAAACGACCCTACCATCATTGAATTTTCTCTACTAATTACAGTGTTAATTTGGTCAAACCCATCTAACAAAGAATCGTCCCTCGATTCCAATGATAATCTTGTTGCTGTTGCAACAGACCGGCAAGTTGCGGATAAAAGACCCTGAAATCTGTCTGCTCAGAAACCTTCGGCGGACAGGAGCGCAGATGAATAGGGGGGAATGCGAGGGGAAGCGAGTAACAATGCGGATGATGTAACGGCCTATACACAAGAAAAAACCGGCAATTTTTACCACCATTTTGCTGAAAGCCTGCTTTAAAAAAATCGAATGTATAAAATATAATGAAAAGGAATCTGAATCAGGCTACATTTTACTTTCTTTATATATCTGTAAATATTGAAGCATTATGGAAATTCGAGCTTGTCTTTTTTTCGACCTTAAGTAGATAAATAGATCGTGTAATGAGCTAAATGTAAAGACACTTAATTTTGCAACTGTGTCTCCAATAAATATATAATCTTCGCTTATATTTGAGGTGCGTTTTTTGTCTCTCTAGTGTTACACGGACCTCTTAATAGCCCTGCTTCAAAATTGCTCAGTGTCGAAAAACGGTTTTTGAAGAAAAGTGTTCAGATAGTATATACTTAGAAATTATCAGCTAGATAATACGTTGACTTAAAATGAATCCGGGAAATGACTAGGTATTGTGCAGGTATTTGTGCAGGCAAGCTGCGGCCTGTAGACAGAACGTATATGTTCATCGCTCTACGTAGCGATTTCAGGAGACGAGGCAGTCCAAGGAAAGCAACATATATCGCAATTTTAATAATTTTTTAAACAGTATTTTAAAAAAGCTCACTAAATATACCTTGAATAGCAGACGAAGCGCGACGCAAGAATCGTTGTTTGAATAATCCAATTAGGTAAAATAAGAAAGTAGCATTCATAAAGCCGATGCGCAGGTAGCTCATTAAATTTGCGCCCCCTACATTGACCGTATAAACCGCATGAACTTGCGTCGGGTACTCAATTCCAATATGGAAATCTTATACCAGCGTAATGTATACTGATCCCTTATTTGATTATATAGAAAAACAAAAGGGGTGAACTTGTGCGTTGAGTAGTGAGCAATGACTGCTCTAAGGTTTTTTTTCTGCAGGCAAGGTAACTTGTTGGCACCATGGGGACGATAATAATAAATCTACAATAGATCAGGGTACACAGTGTGCAACTGTGACTGTTTTTCTATCATGAAAACCTTTGTACATCAACATCAGCACAGTCCGTCGAGTGTATCGCACGTCTTGAGGAACGCCATAGTCAAATACGGATAAATTCGATAAGTCGAATAGCCACCATTACTACCTTTAAAGATGTGTTTTTATCTAGCTAAGAGTTGTTATTATTATTTGCTTGTCAGGATAGTGCATTTGCTTGTTCAATGAATCAGAGCGTGTGTGTGTGTAAATAAAACGTTAACGATAAAATGCAACATGAGGTGAAGTTTAAAAAACAAACTGTAACACCGTCGCGTGATTTCCACATGCCCCCTCATAAGAACACGTAGAACACGCAGAGCTCCCATATAGTCGAATAATCCATTGTCGACCTGCCCTTGTCTGCCCCATTCCATTGCACAAACTAGATAGTTCCACATCGTCTAGTTTTCTAGACAGAGCGGGCACCGTGGGACGTTGTACGTAACCATTGACACTGGCCGTAACAGCAGTATGACATCAGCAACGCAAACTACATACTGGTTACAAATGGGGGAAGGCAAACCCAGTTGACTGGCAGTCGAAACGGCATGACGATGGTAGAAGCTGCTGACTGTGAACTAAGAAGATCAATTCAGTCGAAGAGACAATTTGCAAAACAGAATAGTAACGCAGTCCGTTTACGACGTTCGTTCTACAGCAAAACGTTGAAAATTTCGGGTCACCGCCGGCAAACAAACAAAGAGCCCCCCCCAACAACCAGCCAATAGCAGGCCAAAGCTCGACTTGAGCTAACCGATTGTGAAGGGCTGTTGTGTGTGAATAGCCTTCGCCAAATGGACAAATCCCCAAAAACCAGCTACTGGCTACAGACGTCAATCTATTACCGCAAAGCATAAATTCTACTATAACACATATTAGTGCTGGATCTCATGCTGCTATTGCGACGTTGTGTCAGAGCGACCATTTGAACGTTGACGATGGCCACCCAATCGAGAATGAAATAAAGACGAAAAATAAATATTAACGAAACAGCCCTTATTCGATTACAACTCGGTTTTTGGTACCTAAAATCTCATTTTCCCTGATAAGATGTTGGCTCCATTTTGGTGATACAGCTCCTCCATGATAGCGGTTCTATTTGTTCGATATCTGGGTATCATCGATATTGATACCGTAAATACTAGCTGGCTATTTACTCATTCTGATGAATAGAAATGTTCATATAAATAATCATAATGGCGATTATTTCTAACAATGTACTAATAGCCATCAAATAGCTAGTCAGTCTAAATGGTTGTAGAATAAGGCAAAGACAAATTGTAGCTATCTGTTATTATGCCTTAGTAAAATATGGCGTGACACCTAAATCGGATCGCACATATCATGTCTTATCTTATCTTTACCTACATTCTGTTTTGTTATTTAGGTAAAAACGAAATTCTATCAAAAAAATAGTTTTTAGTTGTACTGAAAGCGCCATCGTTGATGCTTGCATCCGTTAAGCATAACTGCCATTTGACTACGGCTTCAATTCGGGACCTAAACCACTTGTTAGATAATATCGATGTATTGCCTCTATGATCCGCAAATAAATAGCGTCTCTCATCTCTCTTACAAACTGTCGCTCAGCTTGTAAACTAAGGTGTTTTGCTAGGACATTTTTGACAGGGGCTGAGAAGCTGGACCTATTAGGGTCCCTTTCGCCTTAGTCTGGAAAATGTTCAATATATCAATGTTTTTAGTTATCTCGAGCCCTCGCGTTGACATATGCAATGATATCAACTTGATGCTATGCTTTTGTACTGTAAAGCTACGGGAAACGGAACCCCAAAACAAGAAGATTTCGAATAATATTGTTCTCAAACTTCTACCTGTCAGCACGCTTCGACTTTTACATAATAGTAATAATATATTATTAAAATCATCTTTAATCATTTGGCTGCCTTTAAAATTCCTACGATAAAAACATCGGTTAGGATCGTCCAAAGTTCCCTTTGTTATCATATGTTCGCATAAAAACATCGAGAATTATTATATAGAACTTGAGCATTAGTCTCAAGCGAATATTGATCATTTCTTTATAAACATGCCGCTAATAATAAAAAAAGACTACAGATCAGTATCGTAAGCGATTTGGAACAGGCTGGAGAGCCGAATGAAAAGAAGTTGAACGTAAATTAATGACTGCTGTTACGGCAGGCCACATTAGTGAGATTTTCGCCTTACGAACGGTACCCTATAAAAATACAACTCAGCCTGTTCTCGAACGCAATAGAATCATTATTATTATTATTATTTTTATCAGAAGGTAATAGAAGATTTTCTTTACGTGCTCTCATGAGCTTCAATCCCTCCGGCTGACCGCGTTTATCATAATAAGTGCATTGTTGGAAATGCGCAGAGGAAAACTTCGAAGATTTAGCCATTACGAAGATTTTAAGAGGTCGACACAAGTTTTTTTCACATAATAGAGTGTATTTTACAGCTGTAATGAGGTACTCAATGAGTGTGCGTTGGATCTCTGTGTAGAGTTATATGTAGATGTCATTTTTGTCGAGCTACTCTACGACAGACCAGGGATGTTGTAAGGTTTAACGTTGTAGTCAGCTTTGGAGGCGACTTTTCAGTAGAAGAAAAAGCCGATGCGTAATGCTTTACGTATGTTTGTTTGTTGCCACTTGCGTAGCCACACTGAGCGATCGTCTTGAAAAATCCCGAGACAAAGACGTATAACTTCATTATGTAGGTATGATGGATAGGCAAGCTCATCCATGCAAGCACAACAATAGATTGCAGATTTGGCCACAACATCTACGTGTACCTTATACAAACTATGAAGATCCCAGTTCGTAAAATTGAATACATGTCAGATTGCCGAACTTACCCAATTCAATGACACAAGTATAATAAAATTGGAATTTTAACATATAGCTTAGTGTATCAAGCCTCTAGTTATGATTACGATGCTTCCACCAGTACCGTTGCGTATGCGGCGCTCGTTTGTTCCGCTTACCTTTTCCTAGAGGCACTCAATGTGGCCGCAATACTGGAGACATCCGTAAGAACAGCAAGTAAGTTCAGCTTGTCGAACTTTGATGGCCGCCCGTGTCTAGCTCTTTCGAGACTCTGGTGCGCCTGCCGCTACCACTAAGTGCGTGGTCTCTGACATTGGCCCGGAACGGGCTCAACTTTGCGTTGGACGGTCAGCATTTGGAGTGGTTAATCTGTAAAAGAATGAATCGAACACCGTCAAACGAAAAGAATTGAGCACAAGTTAGTTTTACCAATGAGGCGAGATGTCGGCCGTGTCACTTGAGCGTGCGTGTATTGTCACTGGAGAGAGGTAATCATCTAGGTGCGATAAAGGTAGCTAGATACTTTGCCCAGTGCGTGTAAGTGATTGTACAATGTATGGGTTGGCAACTTTAGCCCCTCCATCTGGCGTTCCACTACCGTCCTCGTATACCGCCTCTCAGGGTACCTTACAAATCGTATTGCATGCGTCTATTGTAGGTATTCGTCTTACTTGATATAATGTATGGTGATGAATTGAATATTGAAATCCTAGAATGCGTCCGATGCAAGCCTTTTACGCAAAGGCGGTTTTAGCAACCAACCTAGTAGGTACACTGAAACGTCCTACTCGATAAAACCGAGAAATAATAATTATACGATAGTTTAGTTGGTCAGGACATTGACTCGTATCAGAAGAACATTTTGCTTCGAACTCTGATTGACAATACTGTTATTACCTATTGATTGATAGTAATAACAGCATACCTTATCTACATAAGTTGAAATAAATGAAAAAAATAATAGTAATACGTGTTTTTATACAAAAAAAAACAATGGGTAAGATTTTTCAAAGCAATGCAAACTAGCTTGATTTAATTAGTTTATAGAAAAATCACAACAAAGTGTTTCGTATATCAGAGTTGTAGTCCAAGATCCAATCAGAGTAATGCTTTGACGAAATCTTTTATTACTTAGATCGTATTCCATAAAAACCTTGTTTATTTAATTCTTACCGCTATATAATCATTGGTGCTACGAGTCACCATTGTACTCAATCTCAGTTTATGTAATTGTTGTTATCGTCATAAACCGTTACATTCCGCTGCTCGATCTCTGTTCGTCTCGAAACATAAAAAGTACAATCTTATTTTACTAAAACCCTGACTTTTTTAGGTTCCAGAGAGCAAAAGCACCATTGACGGTTCTCAAGGAACCGTTTACATGAAAGACACGACAATATCTTAGCCAAGCATATGCAGCTTAGCAATAGCCTCTAAAATGAATAAACGAGCCTGGCTTATGCAGATTTGCTAAGTAGTGACACGCTGGTTGTTTGCAGGCATTTCCTGAAACACTGAAAGACAGCCTCGGCATCCCCGTCAACGGCTTCGATAGCGAATCGAAAGAACTTCCTCAACTTCTCTAGAGTTTCGGTAAAATTCATACTTAGATTGTCTTTAACGATTTTCGAGTTTCTAACGTTCGTAAACGGTGCATCCTAGAGCGCTCTCCCTCGGCTGATATCCCTGGCTTTTGTGTAACTTCGCTTCAATGAACTCTACCTACTATACTTTCGTTACCTAATTTTATCGAAGCGTTATTTTAACGGACCCGCGCGCTGGCGAAAGTCACGGCTTGCCACTCCACAAGAACAAGTTCTAACCGTATGAGTTATCACGTAGATGTGTTGGTTACCAAAAAAGTAATAATTACATATTAATATAATTAATATAAATAATAATAATTTACAAAAATTAATACACGTAGATAATTGCCCATAAAAATTATGATAGATACGTAAAATTAAGTGCTGCAGTTGTCAGACGAGACACTTATAGTTTGCACCGACAAAGGTGAATGTCATTAGCCATTACCTGTAGTACTTTTTAATAGATTACTTAATTACTTTTAATAGATTTAATAATTACTTGTTGTATAATGTGTATCAAAATGCCACATAGCTGAATATATCTACATAAGTTGTATAGATGTGAATTGTCGAAAGAGTGCGTAACATTGACCATTTTGACCAAATGTCTTCTGCCATTGTTCTAATAGCGGTTTCTGGGTAAAAAATGATTTCTACACCCCTCTGTCAAAACTTTTGTAGTTACAGCTTTAGCTTGGCCAGGCGGCAGCAGCAGCAGCAGCAGCAGCAGCAGCTGCAGCTGTGCCATTGCTTTTTACTAATTTTTTTTATTTTTCTCGTACATTGTTACCGCTTTATACGATCGAATGATTTTCACTAACCATAATCAATTGCCTTCAAAGAGGTTTGATTTCATTGCATTTTAGTAGAGCTACTTCAGTAGACACACATTCGGGTAAACTCATCACCCAAACAGTAAGCGTCTTTTTGGTGCACCCTGTTTTCGAACAGTTTAAAAAATTGTCCGGTGATGGTTGTTTCATTTTTTGACGGCGTCATAGCTACTCACGTGTCGGTCGGTCGGTCCTGCTCAGTTTTTGTAATAATTTCATTGACTTTTTTTGCAATTGCTCGATCACGACAAGCATCTTGACCTCAAATAGCATACATTTTTTATGGGTCTGGACAGTATTTGTGACTGTATTTTAAGACGATTATAAATTCTTCCATGTTTTAGGTCTGAGTAAAGGCCTTCCGATAATCTTTGTACGTTCAGTACTATCAAATCTCCGCTTTCGAACGACGCCAACGCCGATCTGATACGGTTCGTATTACCTGAGAGTCCTATACACGCTTTTACTTATCATTGGTCCACTCGATTTCCTACATACACAACTTGTAATCGATGTCATTGGTACTGAACTTTGAACGTTGGTATTACCTCTCTGCTGATGTTACCATTGAGGGCACTTTACGAATAGATTTTGCCTGATGACGTTCAACTGTTTCTGAAAATCCGATGTATCTAGTGGCTGTTAGTGATTGATATAAGTGGCATAAATTTAATTTTATCTCATGGATGCTGGCGTACCAGAAACACCTATATATTCCCTAAAAGTTTTCGCTCAGCCAATACCTTTTAATAATTATCCAACGCTATTACTTAGGATAATAATAAGATTTATCAGTAAATATCTGAGAGGGTAGTATGTGCTGTGAATGACGTATAACATAAATTATTCACCATATTTTCAATATATTGACGTAATTAATCCCAAGCGTCGAAACGTTCGGAATGTACCCTAATCACTACTAGGCCATATCTTAATTGTCGAGACTTTTGCGAAATGGCCATTGCGACTCATCGTAGATTCGATACTCGGCGGCCCTGTACATGTTTTATTTGATGTCAAACATTTTCATATTCCATCCATTTCCAAAAATTAAAGATAGCATTCTAAAAGATCCAATGTTTACTTTTTCTTTTCTTATCCTATTTCAGTCTACAGTCTTGAATAGTATTGGCCCACAATTGATTTTGACGCAAAAAATTTAACAATACACCAAATTATACTTTCGGGCCACCCCTTGCATAGTCGCTACGCTATCTCGACACTGACTTGATTAAATGAAATCAAGACTGAGCACGAAACAAAAATTATTCCACAGAGCGGTAAGTTACGGTAAGACACAGTTTTTGCTGTTAGCTATTACAGATTGTAGATAGTCGAACTCACAATTTTACTATTGATTGACAACTAGAAATCTGTCAGGAATTAAAAAAAATACGTGGCGCAAACTGGTATATATATGGTGAAAGCTTTCCCCTGTAGCGTTTTCACGCTCAGGTCACGCCGTAAATGGCGAGTTCAGCCTCAATAGTGTGAAGATCCTCCAACGACACGAACGATAAGTGACTATGTCCTAAGAGGCCAGTATACCTAGTAAAGTCTAGCTTTAATCGGTACAACGTATTGTTGTTGCGCTGTTGTATCACTGCGCAATGATACGCAATGATTCCATAACTGCCGTGTCGTTGGCGCACGATGCGAGCAAGTAAACTTTTACTACCTGACAATCTACAAAGACTCTACCTAAAGCCATCTTTAACCATAAGTTTATCCATGTCTAATGTTTCGTAGTAGCAGTCGCCTTAGCCAGATCAATTGATAAATATACTCGTGAAATTCGCGTTTATTGGAAACATGTAGCGCCCATTTACCCATCACTGACCAACTAAGCCTAAGGCCGGTTACGTAGCCTTTATAAGGTACTGTGTTGTTTCCAATCCATAGAGACATGTATTCCAGAAATATAGCGAGAACATAATTGCAGCAAGAACCAGTATGAAAGCCGAACCTATCACATCTATAAGTAGCAAGTTCTTTCTTCCACAGCATGTCAGTAGTGAACCAATGGCAATTAGTAAACTAAAAATGGCATGTTTGTGCCAAAAAACAGTACTCTTAGAACGATAACAGTGATTTGCGTAAAACAAACTTTGCGATAAACATTATAGCGTTAATTTTGCCTTTGGCGTTAATAACGTCTACGTCCAGCTACAGGGCATACGAACGAAAATACACAGGGCGCGATAACAGAAAATTTCGAATCTCTTAACCTCTGTGCATTTGCACAATCGGAACAAGACTTCGGGAAGGCAGATTGTGGAGATCGTTTTCACATGAAAAGACACAGTGGGCCGCTGTAGTTTATCAACGTGGCGTGGAAATGTTTCCATTAGTGTTTGGCAACGCGCTGTTATTAACGGAGTCTGGTCCAGTATTACAAGATGCGGACGTTTTACTCCGACGGCTCCAACCAGGAATTTCATCGTTTCAGAAGTCGAACATAAAAGTCACAAAGTACAAACAGGCAGTATAGGATAAAGGTAATTATATCACGATATCTAAGTCTACATTGTGACATAAGAATTGCTGACTGAAATATCGTCGAATGAAAGGGCAGGAAGTGAGAAGGAGAAAGAAAAAGAAGGAAGCAGTGACTGTCGAAGGTTTGATGGATCGCCGCGTAGAGAGTGCAATGGTCGAAACTCAAGCAGTATTTTTGATTCTATGGATGTTTCCGATTGCTTGGCGTATTCCTCATCTGTTGTGTCGCCGCATACGTCGGTGCCCAAGCATATGCTACTAGATCTTTTGAATCTGTGTGGCTGTTTTTACCATTGTGTGGGCTTTTTACCATTGGAAAAAGCATAATTCTAATGCGATCTTTGGCCAACCTTCATGTATTGGGCCTCACGAAATTTGTTCTTACGCTACCTCAGATGTTTCCTAAATACTCACTCTGAAGCGGGGTACATTTTCATGTATTCCAATGTTTTCTACAACTATGGCAAGTAGAAAAGTCAATGAAACAATATTTGAACTTATCGTAACTATGACTCCCTTCTTGCTATATTGCACAGGTAATCTCTGAACAGAATAATTCTTTTAGCTTTTTTAGCCGCTTTTCACTGAATTTTGAACCCGAAACTCGAACTAGAAGCGCCCCTTTGCCCTGAGCGATTTTAAGCATTTAAAAAAATATATAATTGTCAGAATGATGATAGTGTTAAAGTTACATCGAAAAAAGTTAGAGAAAGAATAATGTTTATGTGTGTGGGTGGGTGGGTGTGTGTGTGTGTGTGTGTGTGTGGTTCGGCTTATCTGCATTTGAGTGCAAAATAGTTTTAGGCGACGTGCAGTCACACCAGCAAAACTCAATGTGAATTGTATCGTCATACATACAACAACATACAATTATTGATGTTCTTCTATTAAGTTCTTCCTAAAATGATTGGAAAAATGTATAAACCCAGCAATAGAGAAAGTGGTTATATAAATACACACACTGCAGGAAGTCTTTTCGCCGTCATGCCATGTACCTACGTACATACAAAATAGAATTTTTCACACAACATCTTTGCCTACAGCCCTCATCTTATAGTAAATATTGTTTCGACAAGGTCCGAATTATCGTAACGGTTCAGTTGGACTTGGAAGTTAACCACCAGCAGATGGCTTACGTAAAACCCTAGCTAACTAAGCTGCGGCCGTTTTGCCAACCTGATAAAAGAAAAAAGGATGCAATGCCAACGACGAGAAGGACTACCACTTAGTGAATACAAGTGGCATGTTATTACCCGACAGGACAAGGATAAGCCGTTCCCACCTATAATTGGGCATCATAAATGAGCAGTTGCCATATCTTTCTAGGTTCCAGCAGCATTGTAGCATACGTTGACATGTTGTTACTCAGTGTGCAGATTGACTCTCATAGAGCACAGTTCTCCTCATTAATTCAACTCCGCTGAGTCTGTGAGAAAATTGAAGCATTTTTAGAAATAATTGAAACGAATCAATACCTTTCAGCTATTCACTTGTTGCCTTTAAAAGTCTGTTGGAAAAATGGTCAGTTAATCATGAAGGCTTTCGACGTTACATAGCGAAATTATTATAGTTGTATGTATAGGCGGTAGTTGTATGACATTTTCAACTAATAGACCATCGTTGCGTTCTGAAAAATAGTCTAGCACAAAATGGCCGATTGTATTAATACTGAAAATAAAAAAAACGCGCATTATATACATGCCACTTTTCGATTAATTCATTAATTGGTTAAAACGATCGAGCCGAAGTTCTACATCTATTTCTGCGTGCAGGACAGATGCACAAATACGAAAAACTAATATCCTTGATTAGCTTCACGAAGACATTTCTCTCCAGTAAGATTAGCGACCGTTTACGATGTGCAAGAAGTTACCAGAAATTCTGTAACAGACAAAATGACTTGACCACAGCAACTTCAATAGATCTAAGAGATAGCTATTGATCACTGACAAAGAGAGGCCGTATTATCAAACGTATATTGTAAAAAAAACAAGCAATTCTATAGATTCATAACGTTTTGTTAATTCAGCAGCAGATTTTAACTAGCTTTCATAATCAAAACTACAAACCTTGTACGACATCACTTTCAACACCACTTTACGCCGATCAACAAATACGGCGACAATGAACTTTTTTTTTTTCTATCGATGTCAAAGTTAAGTCCGAAGACGCTTGTAGGGATCATTTGGAGCCATAAAAACAATTTATGCTAAATAAAAAAAATACCTAGAATTTAGCGATCAGTAGGTACTATTATTTAATATTCCCAATTTCAAAAGTTTTCAGTTGTCAAGCAGATACTTACTGAAACGTATTCAGGAATAAATATGCCGCTTGTACAACAACTGATATCCCTACTGCTTACTTCATCATGGAGATTAGTTATAATAGCGCTCCGGCGTAATTCGAGCACTAATATTCCAACATATTCATTTATTTTTTTCCCTCATTTTCCTGTGATATATATATATATATATATATATATATATATTTGCTAGTCAATTTTCTCAGATTTAATCTGTGTGGTTCTTTCTAGAAGTCTACGCGAAAGGCAGGCGTTAGGGTTACAAAAACAGAAATAGGAAGCTGTGAGGAAACCTATAGAATTGATTAGAATTAGAATCTCTTTGCTTAAACTTCTCTTGAGCTTTTTAGATATACAGTCGCGGAACTCGTATTGGTATCGTGCTTTAGAAGATATAAACTCTAAATCGACCATACAAGTATTCGTGCTTAATTTTCGTGCCTAAAAACTACCACAATTTTTGTAGATTCCAGTTCCAGCCCTCAGCAATTGCATAGTTTTTGGTGGACAACGTGGGTAGGGGTAACATTTCTACGAAAAAGACTCTCGAAATAGCAGACTACGCACTTTTCAGTGTTATCATATTATTTCAGACGGTCAATCATGCAACTTTTTTTTTTTGGAAAATACGTTCAACTTAGCTTTAAAATTTGACAGCATCATATCAATGGTGCGTCCAGCACAATTATCTGTTTAGTTTAGATAGCTGTGTGTCTTACTTACTGAAGCCATCTTGTAGGCCTGACTTTGAACTACGAGCTACACAGGTTCTCAGTTTTCCTAGTTCGAATCATCTCATTAGAGAGGAAGAATCAATAGAACGCCACGTCTCAGACATGCATCCGTATCTGCCACAGTGGCAGATGAATTTTTTGACTATGCCAGATTTGACAACTTTCGGTGACAACTAGATTAATGTTCAGCTGATCGGCCGTTAGATACAGACAGACAAAGTAGATACGTCGCGTTTTTTGACGCAAGAGACATTGCTATCTGTTGTGTAGATATTATTTATAAGAATTGGTTAGATAAAGGCAGTTTCTTTGAGACGCCGCTTATAAGGGTGCAACGTAAACGTACAGAAAATATTGATTTATCTACCCAATGCCCTCTTAATTTATTCGTGTGCACAAAAAAATGTTTGGTGCTCCCCTATACATTGCAAATGGGCTACTTGCACCGGCCGAATACCTTTTGTTCCGCAATGATCTGCTGATAAAAAAAGAATGAATAATAAATATAATAAAGGCTTGGCCAAAAAGAAACACTGATAATACCTGATGAACATCAAACGTTTGTACCTTCCCTCAGTTTGCGCCTATCTATCATATCATCGCCGGTTAGGTGTCTCTGAAGACCTGAAAAAATTATAGGTTGATAAGTAGCCTTTAGCGATCCTAGCCAGCCATACGCCTATCAACAGAGCTGTCATGTGAATTGTTTTAGTGGATGAACGTTGCGTCGGAACTTCACGCCCACAAGCGTCATACGAATTCGCCGAGGTTACACAGTGCACAGTAACAACTGCTACTTCATTTGGCTACTCTATTCAACAGATAGGGATCTCAAAAAGCAAAGTTCTCTTTTAAATTCGGATAACAACAGTTTCTTATAATAATAGCGTCATTTCGCAGATAGTTTATAAATTAGTAACTTGCATGTTCGCATTGCCGGATCACATCTAGTCAACCCGGTCCGTTTTCGCTCTTCATTTGCATGTGAACAGATCCTTTTACCTAAACCTCTATGAGATCCTTTCCAACGCATTAGACGTAATCTTCCATAAAAAAGAAGCAATGGCTAATTTATCAAAATTGAAACATTATAAATGAGTTAGCCACACGCGGTACGTAATAATGCAAAAAGGCATCCTGTGTTCGAACTAAACAAGTCGTTGCTCAGCTTCTACTTACTAGACGTCTCGGCAACGTTCCAACGTCAACGGCAGCTGATACGTGCCAATGATACCGATAACGTAATACGTTAATTCCTAACTGCGACGGACAGTATGATGCTGATATATTTGTGCGAGATCCAATCGGTTTATCTTGAAATTACTGAAAATAAAATTATACATAGTACATTTTTCGTAGTTTTACCCTGTGAGTAGGCATCACACTGCGGGTTACCTATTGTAGAAGGTGCCTGAGGACCTACGATAGGTATTTGATATATATAATAATACAATATAAATAAGAAGATAATATAATATACATTTGGGAGCAGTATAAGCTGTGCATATACAAGTAATGCAAACTACAGAATCTCTGTTACGAAAATGCTATAAGGGTCAATCGTCTACTTCACGGATTAACATTTGACCCCTTTATACTGGGCTTGTGGGGAGCGGTACATACTGTCAATATTAGAAAAAAAAAAATAGCCAGTTATGTTGCTTAAGAAAATTGACACGGGAGTGACTAGCTACAATCGCTGTGAACACTTATCGCAGTCTACAAAGAGACTGATCTTTTGTGCTTGAGGTATCATTAGTCAAGCAGCTCTTGTATACTGATACTTGTAACTTCCTTTGCACGCATTTAGCAGTATTGCGATTGTCATTAAGTTCTACAGCTGGCCTGCGTGAAGCCGGTAGTATTCTTGTTATCTAATTTTGTTAAAGGTAATCGAACTTCTGCTGGTTGCTACAGAAAGGTTGGACTGGGCTACGGTTACCGAAATCAGCTGAAGCAGCATGAGCAATATATATCTAAACTTTCGCTATAAACTTTCTCTGAGTTTCTGATGCAAAAAAAGTACTTTGGAGTGAATAGGAGAATGTAAACCTTCGCTTACTGTCAGTCTCAACAAAAGCCTTTCATTTTAAATCTGTTATTAGCTTGCTTGGTCGTGAAATAGAATCGATACTAAAAAAGCAACCGATTCTTAGAATAATAAAAACTAGGGATAAGTAAACCCCAAGGAAAGGAAACAAAGGAAACTGAGAGCGATACAGGTGCTCTATCGCCTGCTATTTTACTTACTAAGCATTTAAAAGAATCGTGTAAGATTTTTCCTATCGTAGTTAATTGGCAGTAAGTATATAGGGTTGTTGGAAAAGTATTAAATCTTCTTTCTAGCTAGATGGCCTTAAAGTTATATACCTGCGAACTGCGTTAGGTCGGCCGCTGTTGGTGCCATTTGAAAACTGAAATTTGCCATTGAAGTGAAAAGGTGCACTACAATGCTTGAAACGTTCAGAACCGTTCAGATTTAAAATAGATAGCTCCGAAGATAGTGAAATTTCTGCAAATATTCACTATGTTTTGCAATTTTATTACGATTCAAGTACAAAAGCTACCCAGGCCCATAAAGAAAATTATGCTGTTTATGACCAAGCTGCTTTATCAGAAGAAGCGGCCCGAAAAATGGTCCTCTCGCTTTCGTTCTGGAAATTTCGATCTGGTAGATGTGCCTCTTTCTGATCAACCAACTATGAAGAAAGTTAATGAAGCTTTTGCGAAGACACTATCGAATAGTTTTAACCATTCAAAGGAAGCTGGCCACCATCAATCAGATCGCACAAATTAACGCAAGAATTTTTTTCCGATGGTATCTATCTCCGTCGACAAAAGCGGACGGAAAGACTAGGAAATCGAAATGTTTCTAAAGCGGTTTATTAGAGCTGATGAAAAATTATTTACATACAATAATAATATAATGCAAAAGAATAGTGGTAAAAGGTCCGCTCAGCAACGGCCAAAGCGACGTTGCAGAGGACGATGACACGTGACTAAACGAATCTGAAAGGAATCGTGAGCTGCTGCCTGTTAAAACGATCGATTTTAACATCTATTGTAAACAGTTAAGAGCATCATAATGGGCCACTGGGGTAAATCGATCGAAATTAGGGAACGTCGTATTCCGCCATGGTAATGTCAGACCACATACATCTTTAGCTTGCCAGCTAAAATATAAAGAACTTGATTGGGAAATTCGAATACATGTGCCGTTCAGCTCGTATTCTACGCCATCAAACTGTCATCTGTCGCGGTCTCTGCAGAACGTCCTTGATGGTGTTAATTTAGCTTCAATGGAGGCATGTAGAAGTCACTTGCTACAATTTGTCGTCCAGAAATTACAAACATTCGTTCTATAGGTATAAGGATACGGTACAAAGAATAACAGAAAGTTGTCGATCATACATTTAGGTTAGTAATAATATGTCATAATTTTGGCTTAAGTTTTTTGGCAACCCAGCGCGAGCTGCTTGTCGCAGCAGGCGTGCACCCATCTACTACTATTTACGATAGTAAAAAAAAAAACCGCTTTTTTCTAGGGCAAGGTAGCACACCCATCATAGGAAAAACAATTCGTTACGCTTCAAATATAGGCGATGATCTGCTATTATTTTTGCGCTGAATTCCCTTATCTGTCCGAAATCTTTGGTTTTCGTACGATTCCTAAGAAATTCGAACAAGTTTTCATGAGGCAATATAGCTTAATTTTAGGGCTCGACAGTTTATCAAAATGGCTTAAACAATTATTCTTATGCACCGATATCTTTAATTGCCAATGAGGTTATCTACATAAGCTATATCGGTTAGCCTTTTGAAGGCTTCTCGCGCCCTTTTAAACTTCTTGGCCGCTCTAAGTCCTTGAATTTTTAACAAGTTCTCTTACAGTTTAATAAGGTAATTAAAACGGGCCTTTAACGTCGCGGTGAATCATGGTCGTGTTGAATATGTATGCATGTAAACTGTGTGCAGATTTTCGATGTTCTTTCATTTCAATGAGCTTAAGCCGCTACGCATTAATCTAGAATGATCTAGCTGAATTGACCTCGGTTTTCTCAAACAATCTTGTAATCGATCAGTTTAGGGTTCGATCCTGAAATGAGGACAGGACCGCAGTTCTCAATATAAAGCAGGCTTATTTATCATCCTATGAACACATCGATACTCGGGTTGTATTTGTTTTGTAGCGTCCTGCGAAGCACAGCCTTTAATTAGTATGTAGACGACTGAGAGTACAAATTCGCGGAGATGGGCGACGAATTCTGTGATAAAAAGGATAACAAAGGTTGCCTAATGGAAACAGCCCAGCTGCTAAAATCGACTTGTCGTTTATGAAATGAGTTATGCCTTATGATGAATGTCTAAATTCAAAACAAGATACTATAATTATATAAAAACATGTTTCTATTTAGCATAATTCGTCTGTCAGCACACATCATCGTATATAGGTTCTTTACGGGGCAGCGCGTTTTGTGTTTCGATATTTAGCACGAACATGCAGCTATCACGGATTCAAACTTCAGCCTTGACAAACGGTTTCTATGACTTTGCGGTCTCATAGGTCTGTCAGAGGGACTTCAGAGAAGTGTAATATTGGGGGTGAGACCCTTGATACTATATAGGAGAGGTGATTCTGAAAACTTGTTCACACAAAGCAAATAGTGTTAAACCGTGAAAAATCCAATAGGTAGTCTACCTCATAAAAACTACTTAGGCATGAAAAAGGCAGATTACCTTTTGAAGGGACGTATATCACTTAAAGGTATCATAATTTATTTTCTAAGGTTCAACCAATATTCTCCTGAAGCACAAAAAAGATATCAAAGCAACGTTAATCTGTCTTGAGTACGCATACCCATTAAATCGAAGAAAGGTTTTAGATGTGTAGCCCATCGTGATAAGGAATATATTTAGTAAAAAGTGGTAAATCTAATAAATACGTTGTCGAATCTCATATGTGCTATCTTTGGTCTAGGTTACACCATCAGCTGCAAATCCGCACGAGCACCTAACAGAGCTGTGCCTTGCTGGGCCTGAGCGATCCCAGATTCACCGCTCCTTTTATTTTCAATTCAGCTCACTTCTTGAGAATGTTGACTTAACAGCATAGGTTTCTATAGTGATCTATTTGGCATTTTTCACGATTCCTTGCTCGAACTCTTACCTGTCTTGCCTTAATTGTAGATGACGCTTCTTAGCTATATTTCTCGTATTAATTTTGAAAAGGTTCTCTTAAGCTCAAATCACTATTTCTATTCGAATTCAAGTGGTTCATCATGGTAGCCCTTCTCGCGTACTAGCATCACTATATTCATTGTTGCTAAAGCACGTAGCCTGTTTAGATTGAACCATCATTGTCAAACTTTGTCATCAAGAGCTTTCGACTAGAGCTCTAATTTCGACTTGACTATGGTCATACGACCCTCGCTTTTGAACGGTGACGTTTACAGTTAACTCAACACTTATGAACGTTTTTTTTGTGAGAAGCGGGCCTATCAGGGCTAAACCTTCCTGTACGTTAGGTTTCTATAATAATAATAATAATAATAATAATAATAATCAATCTTTTGGAACCGCCGGATTCAGCAATTATGAGATGCTTTGCTAATTACTAGACTAACCAAGACCCAGAATAAATTTAATCAGAAGTTAAACTACGACACAACAAACATTGACAGATTCTTGACCAACTTGTTTGTTTCTCAAGGAAAGCTAATCTCGTTTAATGAACTTATACGGAGCACTTCGTACGTTCTGTTTTCGAAGCAGCGTGCTGCATACGCAGTAGGATAAAACCAACAAGTAACGGGATAATTTAGAATCTTTATACCCATTTAATTGGTAAAAGGTGCTCCTTTACAGTTGAAGTTTATCCTCTATTTTGCAAAAATAGATGTGAAACTAATAACTATTGTTTCTGTGAAAACGATTTACAGGAGGAGATGGAACTATTTTGGGGTTAATTCCATAAAGTGATTCTTTTCCTTGCAACAAAGAACATTGCGAACCCAATCGGTGTATCTGTTTGCCTTCTTCAAAAACCAGTTAAACTGCATAATTGCTATACATCAAGTCAGGTTGCTCGTAGATGGTGTCTACAGTTCTCAGTGAATGCGTATTGCTTCTTACTTAATGGGCAGATCGCAATGTTTTATCGGCCCCGAACACTTTATCCTGATGCAATTTCGGGGGTTTTAGGGACCTATATGTAGTATAATATATAAGATAAAACACTAGCTAAGCTAGCTTGGGTAGTTCACTGGATAGTTAAAAATTGTCTAGGATCAAATAAATTAGCACGTATTAAGATTTACTACAGTATTAATAAATACACATTATATTATGCAGCTTCGTTCGGGCATTACATTTCTTGTTAATGAAAAAAACGTATATAAACGTAATGTGATTAAGCCACGCTGTCAGATCGTTTATTTTTTGATTCAAATATTCTATCGCTAAGGCTCTAGCAAACAACGTCCCTTGCCATTTGACCCCGGCCTATATTTAGGTAATGTGATTTTTTGCAATACGAACACGTAATAATCGACCAGCAAATTTGATTGACCCTCAAGACCCAAAACGTATGTTATACGTAAATTTGAGTCAGTGTGGTTACGACTCATTGTACAATTAGATTAGAGCTGGGTCTGTGTTGCATTGAAATTTCAAAATTCGGTGCTTGCATGGGCACCAACGATTCTTTTAGACGCTCTTTAATGTAAGCATTAGATGCCTTTTTCTGCTCTCTAGAAACAGGTATATTAGCAAATATAAAAAGTGTAGGAAGCAGGGTAAGATACTAGTCTTTCACACTTTATCTGATCATATGCAGTCTTGTCGGTTTTTGCAGATCGCACATTGATCATTTAGAAATCGGTACTATGAGAACATACTGTGAGGTCGCACCAAAATTTAAGGCTTATGGGTTATGCTACTTATAATCACACGCTTGTATTACTCATGCAAATACTCCCAAAAAAAAAAAGCTATTTTCACGTATCCTTTGCAGAAATATTTGATTGATATCACATTGATATTTTTGTCAGCGTAAAAAACGTTAGTACAAAAACGTAAAGTTCAATGTAGTAGCTCGAAACTATTTCTTGAAAAATGCTGACATCTTGTTGATTGGTAAGACTCCGTAAATTGTTTTTCTTTGTAATCCTTGGATATTGTAATCAGAAAAAAAAAAACTTATCTTTATTTGCTTTTTTTTTTCTAATTTAGTAGTCCTGTTACGCTAAGGCATTATTTATTTTTTTTTACCCTAAAATTATTCGGCTCGACTGTTACTCCGTACAGCGTTACGACTGTAATAGTAAAAATACCCGTTAGATTAATTAATGACGTTCATAACGACCTACGTTTACAAAAAAAGATATGTATCCATTGAAGTGTTAACAATAAAATTGCGCTACTAGCCTACCTCATATTGGAGAGTGCAACTCTACGATCAGAACCCACTTACGCTCAGAGAAAAAAGACTCAGTGACACATTTACTTCATCTTTATTTTTTTTTTTATAGATAAGAGTAACATAATGTAGAGCCAAGCCAATAGTACTCGAATGTGCATGCTGCTACGGATTGCATAGATTCGTACGCACTTCCAAGTTACTGAAAACACAAAAGTTCAAAAATCGCTTATATAACCGGCTAAAAAAAGTACAAAATGACCGCCAGACTTGACTCACTGTCTATCATGGCCTTAACCTACTTTCTTTCGTTTCAACTATATCGGAGTATTTTAGCTCAGCAGAGGTACTCTACATACTTTAATTAAGCTGATTATAGTAGGGAAGTAAGACTTAAACGGAGTTACGCGTAATGATTATGGCAATATTACCGTTCAGTGATACGGGATATATATTTGTTTGTTTTTAACTGAAGCATAATATTTTTTGAGAACATCTTGGAATAACTACTTGTTTACCCAAATACGAGGTTCTGCATATTTTTTTAATCACTTACTTGCGGTAGATACTATATATGAAACGCCGGCTTCACGGTAAAGGAAGTAGATATAATATGCCTCCTTCTCAGTGTTTCACGAAGTAGCATGTGAAGCTGTGCTACATTTGATATAAACGCCAGTACTTTGTAAACACGTAGAAGAAATACAGTCGCCGGAATATGCTGTCGTTTTTTAAGTTTGCGTGTTAAGTTGAGACGCATTGTGCTGCAGATTCAGCTTAGAACTTTTACACGTACTTTTCTTAAATTAAATTAAAGTTCTAGTTTTTATAGAAATCAAAGCGGTTTGAAAACGTACGACGTCAGAGTTACAGAATTTCGATGTTTTCCAATCACGAAAGAAATCAAGGGAAGCATTATTCTGAAAATGTCTAATAACAAACATTGATTAGAATATGTTTGATTTCCTCCGTTATCCTAAAATTGGTAGTTCCTACCACAAAATAAGTCAAGATGGTGGCCATATGTAAGTTTTTTAGCCTGAAGCTTACTTAAAGCGACCGTTCAAAATAATCGTTCCTACTGGATTGTTTGCCAAAGACTCGTCTATTAGATAATTTAAGAGAGCTTATATGAACCATAAGAGAGGTTATATGGGTTATTAGCGATCTTTGTAAAAAATAGTCATACAACGAAGCTGCGTCGGAGAAAAGTGTTTGTCTTCCGAGAAAAGGTTTATTTATGACTAGACAGGAAAATGCTTCACAGTAATTTTTTTCTTGACCAATAATTGGTCTAGACTGTTTCATAAATTCGAGTATTAGAGGCTTTCCAGACACTTCAACCGTCAGGTATACGCACTCGGCCTCGTACGCTGACAACTTCCAAATGCATATACATAACACCTTTCTAACATTGCTGATATACAGTTCATTATAACTCCTCAGTGTATACATAATTTTTTTTAACTAAAAAGCTTTCTGCAAAAATATTAGTGAATAAATCTAGATACTGACAAGCGATTTACCCCTGGCGTATGATAACCGCTGCTTGATACTTGCCCATCGTCTAGCTAGGCCAAGGTTAAAATCATACGTTTTTTTGTTATGTTACGCAGTGTAAAGCTGGGTTATAAATGGCCCAAACGCCAGCACGTCTAGAAATTTGATTTTTTTTTTTGGAGAAATGAGAGAAAATCGCACCGTTGGCCAAAACCAACTTGAAAAGTGGTGGTTATATATACGAAGCATATATATTTACATCTTTCAATTTCTCTGCTGAATCAACGGACGACGATAATCCGTTTTATACATACGTCCAATGCATGGTAATCCTTGCAACGTCACCTTACCCTTTGCCTACGTAGGCTAATATGCCTTAATGTGCCAATTTGCGTTCTATTCTGTTTAGAAAGGTTGAGTTAGTTGAGATTGGAGAACTGCGGTAACAATATGAGCTAGTAATTTTGCTTCTTTATAGATGAATAAACACCATAGTGTATATTGCCATCTTAAATAGCACCATATTTTAACTGTAGTTGAAAAAAAAAACCCCTACTGCATAAAATTCCCGATCTGTGCGCATTTCAAACACACTACAAACTTGATGATTTTCAATCTTTATATCACTGTTTGCTTGTAAAAGATGAACTGACTCATATAAATCTGCTTCCGTAGAACCCCATCTTCCCCCGCAGATTTCCAATAAGCTAATTGAGAACTACATTCTTAGACACTCTAATTTTCATATTATCGGAGGGCGAATCTTTTCTATTTACCAATTTTATTTACACTTTATATTCTATTTTCTTTATATTATTTATTAAAATATATTGCGATAAATCTCTATCTCTCTCTCTCTTCATGACCAAGGTCGGGGTCATGAATGCATGCCGTCCTCAAAGAGCTCTGCAAATATAAGCATATATCACGTATTATCGAAAAGTTACGACCTGCATTACAGGTACAGAACTGTGACTGCTCCCCTAATTTTACTGTTAACCGACATAGAGGTTTTTTGCGAAGTTGACCAACCGTTTCTTTCTAAGGTTAAGAGGTAAATTGCTTGGAACATCTGAGTGACTCTACATATCGATTTCAAGCAAACCCAGCAGTTCCTCTAGAGCTCTCCGAGTGCCTATGCTTGACTCTTTGTCAGTTTGTAATAAAAATTCACTGCAGAGCCATTTTGAACTGAATTTTTCATTTTTCCCGTAAAATGTGTAGCAGCTCAAGCCACAGGTTAGTTAAATACGGAGACTCCCCTGTCCCAGATAGACTGATGAAAGCTAAGATAGTAGCGCTAGTTCGATTTGACAAAAAAAAAAAAGGCATATTTTTGCAGCATTTGTTGCTTGTTCGAATCTCGTAACGGTTGCTGGCTGCGGGACTTAAGTTGACCGTTGTTGCGATTTTAGCTCTCACCGAGCAGCGCGTGTGGCATGTAACCAGCGAATAGCAAGTCCTTTTGATGACCTCTAAAATTGATATTGTAATCAAAGTACTACTACTAAAAGAGTTCGTAGCACAGCAACTCTACCTACTCCACGAACACGTTATGTATTCTCACCCAAAAATTAAACTTCATGTTAATGCACATATGCACCTTTAACAGATTAGCTTTGTTTGCAAGAATATTGCTACGACTTCTAACTCCTTCGGAATCAGTTTAAATATTTATCTTCCTTGGCCTTGTTTATCACCAGCCTGATTCGTCTTGCTAGGACAGTACAAGTGGCGCCCTCGTAACCCTCGTAAACAATAAAACTAGATGTCTTTCACAGACAAATATGGGACAGCTCGTAAAATTCTGGGCAATGCAAATTCCAACATAAACTATAATGAAAATATCACCTCTTAACCCGCAGTCAAACTACTTTATTTAATTCTATGACGAGTTTAAGCAGGCTCTTGTGTTTCATCCTTTCACAGTCAAACAAGCATCTCATATAGACTTTGCAGATGATGCTGTACAGTTTCTTATGATCACATATATTTCGTACTTCAATACTCCGAAGTCCACTATAACAAAAAAGCCCATCATATGACCGTGGATTGAAAAAAAAAAATATCAACTACATTGAAGGCAAACCAAATTGAAAAATAGAGTTATCTTTATGTCATATTAGAGGTGAAGTACACTTGAACTACACGTCTTTATGAACCCTCTTTTGCCGTTGGCAAGTACGTTCAGAAGGTCATCTGAAACATCTACGACCTCCAAAGTTATCCTTGGAAAGGGCAGCTGATCCTGATTGAGGAGGGCAATGCTGGCGGCTCAATATTATCATAACAGAAGTGGAATTGTTGCCTACTATTACAAAATGAAAACGTTACAGGTTTTTACCATTAGGTACCCCCGTCATCTTTGCTAGAAGTTCATCGATAGTAAACTATCAAATTTTTAGCGAAATTTTATTCACAATGGCCGGAACTACCCATAATAATTTTGCTGAAAATCATTATAAAGCAATTATTAATTTCAAATAATAATAATGCATTTCAATGATCGGTCGCAGCACCATCATTAATGATATTTATCACGCAACCGCTTTCATCATTAAACCCATACTATTCATAATAACTTAAAAAAGAAAGCCACCTTTATTTCGGAATCTATTCATCTTTTGCTTTGTTTAACACTTTGAACAATCGAGTGATTTTATTCGATAAAAGAACTGGTCCGCCGCTCCTCCTCCGTGTATCATTCAGCAGCATATGTAATAGACATCTATGGAAACAGATAGTCGTCTTCTGAAGTTCACGTCCATAACAGCAGAAGCAGCGGTGGAGTCACCAGCAGTGTAAAAAATGTACCGAGGCGCTCGCTGTTTACCGCTAGAGATAATCATATGTCTACCCAAGGGCCAAGGTCCTTTTTTATTTGCGGCAATAGAAGTGGCCGCTGACAACAGCCATTTGTATATACTAAGCATGACCATCGGCCGAATGAAGAACATAAATCAACTAGGCAAACGATCTACCAACAATGCCAATCAGTACCAACTCATTTTTCGAACGTTATAGAATGAAAAGAATGATTCACCGGTATACAGTGTATGTAAGGCATACAGGGAGAGCACCGTTGGAGCGTCATAGTGCGTACGTTCCGCGTTCAGTATTCTAGTACTTTTAGTTTTAACCACAGTTGGTTTTAAAAATCTAGTTTCGAAAAGAAAAAACAGCGGAAACCAACTCGTAAACTTCTGTAATATCTCTGCTGGCTTTAACGTATCGCGCTGGCAAGGAGAAAGTATTTAACATTACTTCATAACATTCACTCCAAGCTTATTTTTCATAAAATGTCCTTTTTTTACAATTAATTCATTGCTAAGTATTGTGGTTCGCACGGATTATAATAGAATTGATTGTGTAGGCTATTTTTTTTTTTGGTAAAACTGAATTTCCGATATAAGCGTATGGAGAGAATAAATTCGTATATGGGAACAACTTTACGCTAACCGAGGTTCTGTGAACGAAATCATAATTAAAATAAAAGTAAAACATAATTAAATGCTAACTAAAAGCAGTTACTTCGTAGTCCTAAGGTGAACTCTACCCGTTCAGATATTAACCTATCTGACGGTCTGAAGAAAATCGTTACTTTTTTTTAAGATATTCATCATTCAGGTAATTGTGCCGCAATACGGTAATGACTTGCTTACATATCTTTGACGAAAGTAGACTTGCACAGGGTACGTTAATGTATGATAATACTAACGTATACTTGTTTCATGTACGATATTAGAGAGAATCTACAACGCTTAACGGTTCTATGGGTACTAACGGACACATAATTGCTCTAATTTGATTTGTATTTCCATTTCATTCAAATCCGGCAAAAGTAGCTCACGTCAGTTCCAGGATTCTATTAATTCTTTTTGCCTAATTGCCCCAACATTACAGGGGGGCACTCATTACCCGAAGATCTGCTCACTCGAAGATCCGTTCTAACTGTGCCGGTGATTGCTGTAATCGGCTGAACGCGCGGATATTTTGAAATTCCCGCGCATTATAGGCATGGTATCAAGTACGGTAGAAAAACTATTTGACTGACAAGCCCTAAACAAGTTTATTCGGCGAAAATTTAAAACTTAGCAGTTAGTAGAATCAGCAACCTATTGCCCGCCTCAGACACCACAAACAAACGAGCTGGTCTTCTACCGAAAAATGGTCACGAAACTAAAAGGGAGTGGGATTTCCCTTTCCCTTTTTGCGTTCAAAGGTGGGTATCTTAAAATGTACTTACCTCTTAACCCTAAAGATGCTACTGGGCCAAAAAAAGTTTCGAGAAGTCGACTCTGTATTAACTAAACATGCCCAAGTTAATGGCCCAAATCTGAGTCGTTCCTTTTAAGTTAAATTCCTTCGGATTAAGTACACGTATGCCACTGTCCTTCCAGCCTTGATCATGGAGTTTTCTCGAGCAACTTCGTTGCTACAGCGGCTTCTGGTCTCCAGAAACAGTTGTAGATGGGTTTGTATTTAGTCAAAATTTAAGTTCTCCGGTGAAATCCGTCTCGCGTCATTCGTACGAAATGTCGACATCTTTTGCGAACGCACTAAAGTTCATTCGGCCATCCTCCAGCATAATTGCTTTTCTTTCTCATGCCCTCATCTGTGCTTACTATGATAGATCGCTGGGGATAGTTGCCACTTGTATACTCGCGACCGATTCATGGCCTCGTTCTTTTATAACATTAATATTGCTTGTGAGTAGTTGATTTCGACCTTGCCGCAGAATACAACGCTCGGCTATTAGTACGGTCGTTGTCTAAAGTACAAAGCATGACCGCAAGTCACTTAATTCAAGCCATTTGCAAAACAAAGACCACTCGTTCGAATACCTTGGAACCTGGCTTGTGGATAGGAGGCAGGCAAGCGAGTGTGGCGTTACAAGCCTGATTGTGAGGTCATCCATGAATTGATAAAAAGTGTACGTCTGAATGAGTTTTTTACTTTAGTAGTTTTTTACTTTAGTAGTGATAATAACAGAGAAACGATTTTCAACTTCTTGTGCATGCATGCATGCTAATGGACAATATCATATTAGATGTCTTAAAGCTAGGTAAACTGCCAAAAATGCTAGAGTTCTTCTCTTTTTAAAGAGCGGTTATCTAACGAAGCTGAGTAAATCGTTTATATTAGATGTCTTATTAAATTTCGCGAGTTGGCCGAACTTATTACTTATTGGTTTACATTCATTGAAATAGCATACATTAAAAATATCGTCTTCGTCACATTATTACAATTAGCATTATTTAAAATTGCCGCGCTTCTTGACGAGGTCTACCTTCTACAAATTTATATAGAATAGATTTTCAACACGAAAAAGTAAAACAAGGATAGTGTACAGCCCTACGGAAATGCCGATCGTTTGAATTTCAAAACAATAAATGTTCATTGTAAAATTAAAGATTTTTTATCAACGACGCTAATTTAAATCGTAATAATATTAACCTTAAGTTTTTTAAACGTTTCCCTCAGAGAGAGCTGGCCAGCAGGAGACTTAAAAAGCCTTGCAATAGATGTGAAAGCTGAACGGAAATAAATTACGGGCAGTGTTAAATACTGAATTAAGCTAGCAGACTAATAGGTTGTCCGGAGCGGATTAAAAAAACAACAATATTTTGAAATACGTAAAATCTATATCCTTTACGCAATTCAGTCAGCACCCCAGGAACTTTAAACAGCTACGTACTTGTGATTTCAATTACCATACTTTATTTTGTTATCTACCTACAATTTTTTGAGAAAAACTGATAATAGAATACGTTACGCCGCCAATCGTTCTCTTAAAGACAGGTCCGCTTTCAATATCGCACATATTTAGATTTGGAGGCTGAAGCCATCTGTGGATTCTGTTTTCCTTATGACAGACCGTGATTGACGGCTTGGGATGGGATCGTGTGCGGTCGTCGAGCAATCATCACGGGTGCTATCGATCGTTGTACCACACGTCCGTAGGACTCCACAAAAATTCGAAGTGTAGTCCAGCATCGACGGTGTCCTTTTAATGCAATATTCCGTAATAATGAATGTCCTTAGTATAATTACGAGTATGAGCGTCAGCTTATCTGCGAATCTATTCGGCACTGCCACTGAAGTCACTTTGCCTACTGTTTAACGCCATTATCTCGTTTGACACTTCTCGTGTAAACAACACAGACTGACCTATGACGCCCCTCGTTTATGACGACGGTGTGCTTTTGGCGGGCGTTTGCAAGCAATAGCTGTTTCCAAAGTATCTTACACGTGTCCTCATACTTCCTTGACTCAGTTTGTGAGAATCACATGATTTGGCTTTCTTGTTTATATTCATCACGCTAATCATAATTCAACGTTACATGTTTCAAGAAACGTTATATTAAGGCGACAGGTTGCGTTTTGGCCATGCTCCATATCGCTTCAAAAGCTTCCGTTAACGATAACTCGTTTTTTAATTTGAGATTTTGAGGTGTAGTTGCGCTTTCCAAGTTCCCAAGTTCTATTTCCCAAAAGAAGTTTGCAGCAATAATAGCTGTCTTTTTGCTGAAGGCCATCACCTTCAAGAGACAGAAGCCCAGTCAGCACTAAATGATGTTTTTGTCTCTAAATTAATTATTTTTCAGTGGCAGTCAGTCAGCCTATAGATGAAAACAGTGTAGAACTTAACGTACAGTCTCCCTGCTAATGCGACAGAGTCTGAAAGTTATTCAAATATTTTGATTCCCTAAATGGCTCTAAACAAACCAGTAATTAATACCACAACCTTCCCGAGCAGCCTTTCAGTATCGACTCGCTTACATAATGACCAATTTTTTTATATAGGAATTTTTTTTTTACAGAAATGTTGCTATATACATTGCATGCACAAAATCCTTTTGTAAATGCAGCAGCGACAGCTTCAGTTAACTTACAATATTGGGTTGGTTTCATATCTTCAATCCGAATTGAGCTACGTTCTCTATGGTACAGCAACTCAGAATAGTCCTAGAACAATCCATCGCATTTTCCGTATAGCCCACCTCTGCAATCTTTAAAGGACAGAGAAAGCGATAGGACACAAAACATTAATGTGGCAATAATACCTCTTTATTTTTTCAGGGAAGCGGGAAGCCTCATTCCGTGTCAAGGAAGTATTCACGCAGTTTAACTGTATAAATAAAAGTGAGTACCACTTGAAAGAAAGCATGACCCGAAACAATAGTTTCATCTGGGAACAGAAACCGTTGCGAACAAATAAATTATTACCATCATCATACGAATCAGTTGCTAGCAGCTACAAAGCCATGTTCTCTTAACTAACGTAGACATAGAAAAACCGGAGTTATAGACATTAACTGGGACATTTGCAGGAAACGATGCCATAGGTAAGTTTCACTTCGAAAGCGGCCGAACGATGTCACTGCGGTCGTGATACCTATTCGTTATCCTTGGCCTTCTAGATAAATCGCTATTTCATGTCCATGCAAACGGACATCCTTTTGCAATTCGTGCATCCGGTAGAAGTATAAAATTTGCTTGCACACCTAGCCATAGCACACTGTCACGCTTAGCGTCATTACCATCGTCGCAATCTTCTTTGTTTGTCCAAAAGTTAAACGTAAATGTAAGCTGGGCACAACAAGGAAATGTACATCAAGCTCTCAGTCTTGATAAAAGATTAGTTTAGAGGATGTCGCTTTTTTTCTCTCATTTCTCATTTTATCAGACCGCACTGGGTCCTGCTTCCAGCAGGTTGAGCACAACGGAGCAGATGGAGCACGTTAGATTGTTAGCAAAATTAGACTATTTCATATTTGGACTAGGACTTACGATAGGTATACGTTAAGATTAAGTGTTAGTTAATAAGGCTAAGAACTTAACCTTGAAAATGACAATATAAATCTAACTAACAGGAATCTACAAAACAACAAAGACGCTTTGTGTAAGGTATTTATACTTATTTACTAGCCACTTTATTACTTTCGATCAATCATCGGCAAATGAGTCCTGTTTGCGGCCAAACTTCAGTCTAGCCTGTTTCATGGCATTCGACTTGAGTTCGGCCAATGAAAACATCCTCAGTAACGTTTCAGCTTTGAAGGAAGAGCGTATTAATTGCGCTCGCCATGCAAAAAAAAAAAAGATAAAGAGTCAATAAATAAAAGAATCCATAAAGGCAGCTATTTCAATAGTCACTTTAGATACGGAATGTGCCCTTGTGCTTGTTTTTGTTATCGAAGTTACGAAGTGTTTTGTTGAAGGATTGGATTGCTGAAAATGTTGCAATGCGTTTGCAAACGTGTTTAGCCAAAATGATGATTGTCATTTGTGTTAACAGTCATTTTTATCACACGACAATCAGAGTGACTAGCCGTCCAAGGAGTCGTCAAACGCACATGAAAAGCTTCTACAAATAAAGTTTTCAGAAGACGCCCGCTGAACTTTGTGCAGCTCATTGGAGTTTAACGTTTTAAGTTTTTCGTGACACGACGTCGTATGTTTACCAGGAGCGTGTGCAACTATACGATTAGCGACAATAAGCGTACGCTTATTCTTAAGCGTACGCTTATACTAGAACTCAAAAATAATAATCACGTGCCGGTTTTGGTCGAAGTTAACATTTCATTACTTTGTTGTGGTTTTTCTCCTTAACGATTAACCTCTCTATGCGAAACACCTATAAGTTCCCATATCTTTTTGTATCGTGTATATATATACACTAGGATCGTCTTAACGGCACACGAACGGTACTCCTAATCTGTGACCACGATAGCTAGCCTATTCCCTTTAGGTATGATTATGCATTAGAAGTTATAGGACCTTGTACCGATGAGCTCAATGGCTGACGTCTGACACTAAAGTAAGTTCAAAAGGTTACCTCTAGCCTAACAACAACACAAAAACGAAGGAAGGGGATATTCTAAGAATTTGCTCGAGGTAAGTTTACGGCACAAATATTATATTAACCAATACAAATTGATCTTGCTATCTGTACTAGTGAGAAAAGCACAAACGATGTTCAACGTTGTGAAGAGCATCATTGGCCAACAGTATGATTTCTTGTCATACGTTCACGCGTACAAGTACTCGTACTAAATCCTCTTTTACCATTACTAATAATAGTAACACAAGTAATCATACATGTTATGGTATAACCTTAACCTCGTTGCTATGCTAAAGGCAAAGTCTTCTATCTTCACAACAGAAAATATGATAGACCGAATTTTTACAGAGTTCCGTAATGTAACTTGTCATTGCCAGTCAGCACAATGCATTTGCCATTGACAATTTGCAAAAATAGCACAAAAAGGAGGATATCATAGGTGCCTATAGGTGTGATATACATTTGGGAATTTAATTAAAATTAGGCTGGATAACATCTTCATGTAGACTAACTATAAATGACGCGTGCTATTAATAGCGCGTCAACTTCCCTCAAGTGAGCTTTCCTTTGTAAGTTCCGGATCGTCCAGTCGCAACGTGCGGGATTGCAAGTTCATGTTTAAAACACTAACACTGATTGAAGGGTTGAATCCTCAGTTCAATTTATCTGTACTTGTGCCTGTCAGTACGCTACGTACGTTACATCTAACGATGGTTCGCTGTCGTCGCTGCTTTTACCGATAGTGTTCAATCTCCGTGACCCGTTATGAGCTGATGGAAGCGTTTAAGTTTGCTCATGTCTTCCTGACCGGACAGTAACCGTCTGCATAGTCACCATAATGTAGATGTATACACACATCGGCCGTGCATCACGTGACCGCGTTACTTTATAACGGTGTGCGTGCCTGCCTGCCTGCCGGTTCATGTATCTTGTGGAAACAGCGACAGCAACCAAAGAACTTAATGAAGAGGTATAGACGAGTGCAGTGTAATAGATTGCTGCCGCAAGCCAGCGTCAATAACAGAGCAGGGGCTGCTCGACGAAGCATGGCGATCCCTGCCAATCTCCGTTCGCCTTTATTCTGGGAGGAGGTAGGCCATTCGACAAGTGCCACTTTATCGACACCCTCTTCGGTTTCTTGACTATAAGACTATGAATGCCAGCTTTTACCCTTCGGAACTACAGCGTTTGCACTAATTGACAAAACACAGCTTAAACCGATAACGTCGGCGATGGGAGCAATCATAACTGTGCAGGCCAAAGTTGCCAGGGCAGAAGTATATAGGTGCTGCCACTATGCCTACGAGATTACTGGTTTGATGCTATTATTAAAATGATTATTACTTCTATCGAGCGTTGCTATGTTGCACCGTAACTAAGCCGGAGTTGTTGTCGAAGGTGATTTTTCCATGGTGGTATCAATGTTAGCAATATTTACCGTCGTGCCGCTGGCCGGCCAGAGCTTGACAGCTCATTTGCCCGAGCTTTGGCGTTGTGTATGAATAGTGATGGTACGACAGGCTACGATTTGCGCTGGCCGATGCTACTAGTTTTTTCTTATATTGTTAAGAGCTGTTCCCTAAAAAGAGCCGATTTTTTCAAATGACTTTTGCCTCACACGAATGGGTGTGATATAAAATAGGGTCGGCGCCTATTCTGTCACTAGTTGGTGTGTCACATGACACACAACGTTTATGAACGAGCTGTAAAATGTTGCTCGTAAAACAGTTACATATATCTTTAATGTAAATTTTTCCTAGGTGCACTTAGCCGGTGACTATATATACATTTACATCTCGAGATGAGAGGTGAGAAAAAGACCATGAACTCTATACCGTTGTGCTTTATCGGGTAGTGTATTTGGTGTACGACGGACCACAGCTGCAGTTTGTATGAGATGTGAGCGGCGTTTTTTGACCATATGAGTAATCTAGAGTTGGCATTTAGACGTATTCACCCTAGAGTGACTAGGTACCAGCTTTACGGACGATATCAATATGTTAGTCTCTATAAGTATCGTCCTGTGTAGACCTCTGTTTCGAAATTCCGCTCAGTTGCTCGTGCGAATATGCGAACCGACCTCACAAGCCACGTGATCACGGTAACGGGTAGCCGTGCGGTACGCGTCAAACCAGCAACGATCAGATGATCACGCGACCCAACCCACTCATGTGAGACAACACGTTTACGCTCGAGTACGCAAATTGCTCACTTGAAGAATATCTGTCTCGACAGATAACTACACGCGGGTAGGCATTCGAACAGAAGTGCAACGTATCTCCAATGAGGGTCCGTTCACTAAAGTTCAATAAGGTAAACGCATACGTGTCTCAACGTCCAGTTATTATAGCTTCACACAGATAGACCGAAAAAACCTGGCCATTTATTTTGCATAATTAGAAAAAACATTTTTATCATATCAAGAAAATAAAATACTGTGTGCCTGAAAATCAGCTGGCCTTTTTTGCACCGTGCGCCTGAACTGTCTGAAATTAACGTCGTCCCATTATCGTGTCCCAAAGGATGACTCATTTTATTTTAGATGCAAAGACAATCTACTTTTGATCAACCAAAATTATAGTCTCAGATGAATAGGAGCAGCCGAAGAAGAGCCTTTTTTTGCACTAGGTACATAATATTTCGGCAGCTATCTAATGCGCAGTCCAAGATTTTAAAAGACCATCTATATTAAATTTTCTAGGAATTATCAACATAATCCTTTGATAAAAAAGATCACATATCTAGAGGCGGCAGCTTCTATCTAGAACCCATAAGAAAACTTATCTTTTCAGAACCAAGACCATTGCAATTAACTAGATAATAGAAAACAGATTGAACGTTCCCAATCATAGATAAACAAATAACGTAAGCTGGTTAATATTAGACCGGATGGAATGGTCAAGCAATGGCGAGAAATCATTAAAGCAGAAATGCTGACTATTTCCAGACTAGAAACCCATCGAACATTTCTGAGAACCCTGTTCTCGCAGTGTCTAGAACCCCTAGGTTACTACGTACCTATAACCCCCCAACTCTACATAAAACCGTCCCATAGATACAAGATCCATTTAATCAAGCTACTCACACGAGCATCTATAGCATAAAGTGAACTAGTAAGCACCTATCAGACCTTCCGGCGGGAAATATTTATCGACATCCCACAGCAGTAAGACGAGGTAGGTCAGTGAATTTAATAGAAAATATAATATCCGAGCTAAATTTCCTCCTGTCTCGCCACCGTATCGTTATTGACTGAGTGACATTGTTCAGAGAATGGTTTTCTGGTGCGTGGGATATGTGAGATAGAAAAATGATCGACTAACTCACTACAAATACTGTCACCCGTAAGCGTACCAGAGTACTGATATTGTTGTATGAACACCGAAATCGACAGTGGCCATTGAACGATCACTGAGGAAGCTATCGAAAGATGTTACATTCATACAAGCGATAATGGTACTGTGATCTTTGCTTTCTGAGGTATATGGGCAACGCGCTACGTTCTATACGACCAGATGAATTGTTCGTACGATTAGTCCATGCTATGTTAGCTAAATTCGCGAATCTAGTTGGAAGTTGACAAAGCTGAGATCTCAAACGGGCGGCCTCTGACATCAGATCCGTAATGGACGTGTTGTTTACCGTCCGTTTTGCCGCCTAGCGTACCTAGGCAGGTTTAGACAATTTTATGCGGCAAAATCCCGATGGATCTTCTGACTGCTACTTCAGTGTCTATATCATATGAATATCCGTTTTCTGAGTAACATTCTCACTCTAATATGCCAATGAGTTGATCGAGCCATCCTATAGAAACGATCAATCGTTCCCAATGTAATCCAACTGTCAGCAAGAATCGCTCTATAAATCAACAACAAAAAAAAAAACCGTTTTTATTCCGAGGATTCATCCGACGCATTGAACAATGGCTAGCCTTAGTTTATAGGTCGAATACAAGCCCTTTACCTTTACTTTTTTCCAAACAAAGTGTTCTCCAATTTATTTTGAACGCTATATATATATATGTAATGTTTTCTACTTAAACTCTATTATCTATGTAATAAATATTGAATTTTTTTTCTTTTTTGATTGAAGTGATTCAGCCGATTTGTCGTCCTAACTAGAGATACATAAACTCTACGATACGAAAAATTCTGAAGGAAATTGAAGTTTCGTAATGGCCCTGCAAGTGGTGATCTAGTTCAGCATGCCTACAGCTGAGTTATACCAGGTGTACCTGTTACTACAATGAATCTCGCACTCATTTCCCAGCTAGATCAGACGTTTTGAATGAAGCGTATCGCGGCCACGTAAGACTTTGCACTAAATGATGCTGGCGTATTAACAAATATAGAGAAAAAAACAAAAGCATGTAACCAATATTGGTTTTACTGCAGTGTTTTATGTAAATAAAAACTAGCAGCCGTACCAGCATGAGATAGACCTGCCGAAAAGATAATGCATATAATATACTTCTTATTCTATATTGGAAATAAATGCCGGAATCAACCTGGCAAAAATGGACCGCGAGTTGGAATTGTCAAGCCGAAAATTGATTTAGCATAACATACTAACAAAAAAAAAAACAACATTTTTCCTTTCTATTCATTTCAATGTGTTCGTAACTAGCGACCTCGACAACAAAGAGCACGCTAGATAACCTTTTACATACGACAACAAAAAATAAGACGCTTCTACAACAGTGTCAAAAGTTTCTATTTTAGCTGATGGGGGTATTCCCTCTTTGTTGGGCTCTGCGTATATTTACCTAGCCAGCAATCGCGGAGCTAAGTTATCTGCCTGCGTTAGACAACTTACGCTTTTCGTGGTGCAATCTAACTTGCTTATCACTCAGCAACGGTGGCAGCATACGGCAATCGAATGTAACAGAAGACAGAACTAAGCGAATAAGCGCGATAAAAATGATGAAATGACGGTAATGCGTGGCGCTGATCGTTTTTGGTCATCATATAGTTAAACTGAAATAGTAATCAAGATCCTAAGATTGCCTAACGATTATTTTGTTTATCAAAATCCAGACTTTTCTATAAAAGCAATCTGTTAAATAATCTGGCGTTTATAGAACATGTATCCATCGATAACTGTTTGTACGATCATTTGCTAAATAATGTGCAATGTATGATATACAATAAGACTTTTAAGATTAGTGTTAGCTTTGTGTCTTCACGTTTTCTATTTTGTGGACTGACGAAGCACAGTAATAAGACATCACCAAAGTATCCGTCAAAAACGTTTGTATCATTGGCCAATATAGTTTCATAAAAGGGGCAAAATTATGCAGCCCATTAAAAATTTTCACCGAAAAAACCAATTCATCATTCAGTAAACCTAAGGCTAAAACGCTTGTTTTTTTTTCTGTTACGAAGAAATGTCATCTTGACTCTGACGATGGGGTACTTCATAATAATCTAGTTCCAAGTTAATGACGTTGCTTTGTTCATCATAGCTCGTCAAGGGGTTTGTTGCGCTGCGCGAGGTCGGCTTTTAAATGAAGTGAATAGCAATTGCCACAATCTGCGCCATTTTTGATTCGACCACACTGAAGCCTATAGAGTTATAGGAATAAAAAAATCATGATTTATGATAGGGACCATACAGAGTGATCGCAATACATTCGACATTGTGTAGCTTACGGCAGCTGTACGACGACACGATACCTTATAGATATGGGACAAGATAGTTCTTTCCATTCGTTTGTAAGACAAGCATAGCGATATAGAAAATGTCGCAAGTGGTACAGGCCAAGCTGTGACTTAATCAACGTAACGTTCTATAAAACGTGAAAAACACTTAACTGTTTTAAATAGTCGCCCCGTTTGAAACTACAATTGCACGAAATTCCTGGTCCATCTTAAAAATCCTATAGATCCGATGATATTTATCTCGGGAACAACATAATCTGGGCACTGGTCCATATAGTCAGTTCTGGCTAGCTCGGCCACACCCTACATTAAATTTGTCCTTGGAAAAGGATCGCTTGATGAACTGAAACTCTCGAATTTTCTGAATATCGAGAACCAGATTTCACGATTGGCCTATGAAGGTGTAGGACGAAATGATAGTTTGCCTACCCTCGAACAGATTGCCACAGGCGAGTAGAATTTCCTGTTCAAGTTTTAAATCGAACCGGAAATGTCTTAAAAAAACCCGCTGGACCAATCCTAAAATTTGTCACATAAATTACGGATTTAATTGCATTATGAGTTGGGAGTAAAACCAATATTTCACTGTTACAAAGAAAACATAGCCAGCCACCCACCCATCCCCAAGCCATTTACTAAATACTAAATAAATTACTGAAGACGATGTAGAATTAGCAAATGTTAGCTGTTGGAAAACTACTTATTTTGTCGGGATTTTAGGTTTGCATTGATAACCTTCTAAAGGATTTCAAGCACGGAACTATGCGCAATACTTTCATTTATAGGATAATAATACCAGAACATTTAAATTTTTTGGCAAATATACAAGTTAGGACAAGTTAGGTTACTTTAGCGAGAGTATTTAAAAAGTTGAATCTTTCTCGGCAAGCAAATAAAACCTCAGTTGACCTGAGAATATATATGTATATATAAAACCTTATTATATGAGACATATTATCCTGGCATTTCCATTTACTTCGAGCAAAATATATGGAACGATATGCATCGTCCTATATACTAGTGGAAAGCTCAGTCATTCAATATCCGCTCTCTCAGAGGCTGTACTTCGTCAAGACTCAGTGTCATGGCCTTTGATCTAGCTCACTTTGCGCTAAACAGCTTGTAAGCTTCATCTTTACTAAAACAAATTAAAACTCTTCGTTGAACAATAAGTATTTTGCCTTAACTTCATTGACCAACCGCACAATATCTATAAATACCGAGTCATATAATTTCACTTCAGTTTTCATAGAGTTTAACCCTGGGGGCGGAACAGGCGATATGGGATGAGACAACCGTGCTTTGAATCGGCTTTGTCTCCCCTTTTTACTTTTCCCAATTACTCCCCTTTTAAAATGAACTCTAGTGTTGGAAAACCACACTATCTATCTTTTTTCGCGGTAACAATCGCGGTAGATGCAGTCGGTCAAACTTAGCCTTCTCTAGCTTCACGTTAGAATCTGAAATGCCAGTGTCTGGGTCACATACTCGAGTTCCCAAGTAGTTCTAAATGACACACATTAGAGCTTTGTTTCACTAATATTCATTAATATATATATATATTTCGTTCACTAATATATATGTTTCACTAATAGCGTCTCCTCAAGATCTAGCTTGTTATAGGTGTAACGCGTCTGCAGTGTCATTCTTTCAAAATTTCATGAAGCGGCGGTACGAATGGGGTTTTTAATTTTACTCCGATTACCTGCTTTCTTACCTGATCTACCGACAGGGCGACGATGGATAAAATGTCGTCGCGGTAAACAGTCACGGCCATTGGAAAATTAGTCGTTTAATGAACGTTCTGGAACACTAAATAAAGCAAATTATCGGTTGAACCTCTTTAGCTAGTCGCTGCTAAATAAAGCTTGCTTGGATTTCGATAGTGTTAACATGAGACGAAACCATAAAGAACTGTGCGTACGTTGACGGGACAAAAGTGGCATCTTCGTAAACTATATACGCTCTTCGACGTTGAGCCAGGATTTCCGCACGAGCGCTTTCTTTGAACGCAAATAAAAGGCACCCCCATGGGATTTCAAGCCAGCTCTCGTGCGAGATATTGTCTTGTTTAGACAGTTCAAGGACTTATTGAAGACAAAAATTATCTGGTAATGCCTCGTGTCGACAATACTACAACCGAAAGTAGTGCGATATTTTTCGGCAGGATGTTCCCAAACACGAACCTACTGGCAGTGATGCCAAACACTGAGAGCTGAATATAGATGTTTCATATGTGTATGTCCCCATGATAGCTTAGAGGGGTTATCGTATTTGCCTGCCAGTCTTAGAGATACGTTGTGATCTGGCTTCGAACCCGGGCACAGACCGATTTTGTTTAGTGATGGCTGGGAGCGAGCCGCCTGACGGAACTACGCCTAACGGCGATACTGGACGTATTCGACCTGTGCAATCAAAAGAGTACTAAAACCCGTGAAAACAAGACCAGGACTTCGATTCAGGTTGGATCTGTTGCCATTGAAATTTATACAGAACATATGGATGTCTTCTCTGTTAAAACTACGCACAACAAATTTGTCTAACGGACTAAAGCCATGCGTTGCATATAGCCAAAAGTAAAAAAAAAAAAGGTTTCCTTAAGTGTATTGGTTTTGAAATCGTTAGAAATAAGTCAAAACATTGATCAGTGGTTGTTCCTGGCTTGTTTAAGCCTTCTACGTTCAAAATCACGATCCTGGCCTTTTTATATGTACCTGATTATATAAAAGTTTATTTTTTTAACTATTATCATTTTCTCTAGGTAAAAGTATGTATTTTGAGTGAGAAGGACTTGAATAATACTTCTACATACAGGCCCTACTAGGACAAAGCCTATTTCATGAAGGCTAAATGCGCATTCGTACCCGATGGCTCGATGTTTTTCCTCTAAGGTCATTTTCCGCTAGTTTAATGAGTAGTACTATAGATTGAAGCAAAAGTATTACATTTTTTGAAAATGTATTAACAACTCTAGTCTACTCCAACGATACACACAATAATGTAAAGGTCAAAATGACTATAAAATATTGTGTGCTAGTAGTTCGAGACAGAATAGTTAAATTCTCTGGTAGTCAAGAACAGATGGCAGGTACTTCGATTCGTGAATTTTTAAGACTGAACCTATCTCAAAATAGTTTTGAGCCCCAATAAGATTGTCGCGGAAAACCCAAGCCTGCAACCTCATTATTCAGCATTTTCTGCATGGTTTTTAGAATGCAGAGTAAGTTACTCACTTACTGGTCAGGTAGATACTTGACATTTTAAACTTTATTTTTTCCAGTGAAAAATTTGAAACTCTTTCGGCAAGAAATGTGTACAGTACCTACTACTACTATCTATAGTTGGCGCCAAAGAACTTTAATTAAATGTTTCCGCTGGCGCCCACTCGGCCAACGAGTATCGATCACGATACATCCCATAGAGCACACATCGAACGATTGTTTCCTTACTGATGATCGAATAGAAGCGGTCTTTGTACATTGTTGCTTAAGGGGCGCAGAGGTTAGGTAAAACATCATCTCCGAAATTCGTTTATGACCTTGTGAGCAATTCTAAATGAAGACATCGTGCCGTAGCGATAACGATAAATATTATCGTTATATAAGAATCTAAATATGCTCGAGCCCTCTCCCAACTGCGTAAGGCGGATTTTACAAATTATTAGTTTGAGCTCACAGCTACGTACCACAGTTTCTGAATTGATTGTTACAAGCGAAATTGGGCCATAGCTGTTTTTTTTTTTAATTTATTGCATTAGTAAGTGCTACACATTGTTGTTGTGTGCCACCCCTATCGTCCTCGCCCTCTGCGTAAATAAACATGTTCTTAATTCAATTATATACAGGGGTGTCATTTTTTAAAGAAATTCTGTCGTTTTTGTAGTAGCTCAAACTTTGTTAGACATGTCGTTTAGATCATAATAGTTCTCGTCAGACTAAGCTCGTCCACAGAAAATAAGCAAAATAATTAAAACAATTTCCAAGATGGCTGAGACTCGGAAATATATAAGCGACTTATTGTCTTTTTTTTTTTAAATGTACTGCAGGGTTCACAATACTTCGTATCACAGGTTGCATACGGTGAATAGCACCTCCATTGTTTTTAAAATGTTTTTTGTTCAAAATTTTTTTTTATTTAAAAAAAATGAAATGGTTTCAAAAACATAATAAATCTCATTTAAGGCACGCACGGGTGTTGTTTTTGACTGATCGATCAAAGTTATTAACGAACTGCGTAAAACTAATTCATCCAAAGGGTTTCTAGGCGACGTATAGTTGTGAACATCGTCCAGTAGAGTGAAGTAACGCTATCATCCTCAGCCACAGCACTTCAACGAAAGGCGCCACTTCGTTTAGTTGCTTTGTTCATTTTCATTAACGCCTATTAGCTTGATTAATAAAAATGAGATTTGCCCCTACACGATGAGCTTCCGTCAATCTCCTAAGGGCTCTATTGTTTCTTCTGAATCGTTAGCCAGATATAGGTAGGAAAGGTATTTGTGTAGTATCGATAATATACACAGATTATTGGGTACGCACAATTGTTCTTCGCGTACGATTTGTTCTAGTCCCCTTTTCAGAGAAGAACTCTATTATATTCTTGTATTTGAGCACTATTAGAATCGAATTATCATTGTGTTCTGACTTAAAGTGTATCCTGATCTATTCAAGTTCTGATCTACTTTTAATGACTTGTCGTCGAGGCCACTGTGTTCATCCAAAGCAGCTTCTGCTATTGTTTTGTATTGAAGAACCACGGCGGGCCCGGTAGATTCTGGCGGCTCTAAACCATGGTGTATTAGCTACGACAGGGTACGACGGTGCGACTTCAAAGATTGGTGGTAACTTCGGACCTATCCGCTCTTCAACGAGCCTCGTGTTTTAACTTCGTTTTCTTTCGTTTAACGTGGTTGGTAACCGGCACCGTAGCATTGCGTATCTGTATGGGCTCTATAATACTCTATTTGCTTCTGTAATGGTTCTTCCAATGACCTGTCTATCCATATGTCCGCTTGTCTCCGCCTGTGTCGATATCAGCCTTGGTCAGCGATTGGCGATTCTTTCGATCGCCCCATCTGTTAGTGCTAAGGCTGGCACTGCTCTATTGCCGCTGTCGTTAATTTTTGCTTGTCCATCGTTGTCGTCGTCGTCGTCGTCGTCTGCTAACGCCATTACTGCACACGGGTTAGCGCTAAGATAGACAACACAGGCCATCGCTGGTTGGCCGCCTGGCCGGCTGGTCATTGAAGAACTCGGACATCCGGCGCGACCTTGCTCCTTGCCCCGGCCAATAAACCCCTGGCTTACCAGCACCGGCTCCAACAGCGGTAGTTGTAGTAGTAGTAGTATTCGCAGTGGCAACAATCGTACGGCTAACATAAAGGACGCACATTAAACAAATCTACCTAAACTTCGTCCCCCAAAAAGCCGGGGACAGACGAGGGGTAAAGTCAGAACCGTAAAACGGCGTCGGCGTAGTGCGGCTTTGCTACCCCCACAGTGCCATGCCTATGCTATCGTGGAGTATAACTACTATTATAATTATTACCATTATTTACCAATGCGACGATGATGGCGGTATCGGCGCGGCAAGCGAGAACAGCCATGCAGGTGCAACCGAATCGTCGGCTGCGCGGTCGTTTATACGGCTGCGCGCCGTTACCATTAGCGTCACCGTCGCCCTAGCCAAGTCGCACATATCTCTGGAGCAAACTGCCGCCAAAGCCGTCGCTGTAGCAGGTTACGTAATTCTGCGAGTGACAACAATGACTCCGTCAACAACAACACACACAGTGCCAGACGCAGAACATCAACCGCTCTGCTATGTACATATGGGGCGTTCTTCTGAGGCTCCGCGCTACAGACGCAGCTCAACGAAAGAAGCGAGGTGGCAGCGGCAGCGGCAGCATATAATCGACAATGACGATGATGATGGCGCCAGAACACGCCACCTTATTCTAAAGACCGTGCTCGTCGAATGGGGTTCTGAGCGGGAACCTTGCCAGGGCAACGTCTAGTTTTGTTCCTGCTGTGGACATTGTTGTTGTGGGGATGCTGCTGTTAATGGCGGAGAGGAGGAACAGACCTTCGATTAGCATCACTAGGGATGTTAGCCATTGGCGAGCCCACTACATCAACGACAACAAGCGTAAGAATGAAGCAGCGGAACGACAAGTAGCCAACTACCACGGCCATAAACGCAAAGCTAGCGACGCTCGCCGTAGAACATGCACTGGTTCGTCACTGCTGCATAGGTCCAGCAACGGCTTGTGAACTGTCTGCTACGTTTATTGTAGTACTCAGCCATAAAATGACTGGAATTAATCATTATCATTGGTGAAGAGACACGAGTCGGCGTATGTTCTCGTTGTTCCTTCGTATTTGTACACAGAAAACAAAGGCCGAGAATCTTACGTATATAATTACGACAGCGATACGTTAGCGTTACTGATTTTTGAAGCTTGCACGTGTCTACAGCAAAACACGCTATCCGGAATCTAGTTGTTAACATTTTCTACGGCCACGTACAAACGCTGAACTATTGACCGATCGATAATTACTGAAATATGTGGTGCGCTTACCTTACGAACTCAGTTTGATCAGCAGGCCGCATACGTTTTGGGCGCAGCTATCCATAAATTGTTTTTCTCGTTTAGGCTAAACGTAGAGATTAAATTAGTGTCAATGATTTAGTACTAATTCGTTTACCAATTTATATGAAGGCTCCAACAAATAATAGAGATGTCGTTCTTTTCTGTCACATAGACATGTTATTTTTGGATCATGTATTTACCAGCTATTAAACACCTTTTCTAACAAATCCACTTGAATTATGACAAACAACATAGACAGAGCCTGTTGGAGAGCGAAAAGGAGTCTAGTTATTTTTTCTTTTGTTGTCGTTGCCGTCGCGGACCCACTGACATCAATCTTACGAAGAGGAAAAACGACGAAGATCAGCGGCAAATTGCCATTTTTTAGTATACATTATTTTCCATCAAAAAAGCAACACATCATGACAAGCTTTTCGTTCCGTTATCAGACATCATACGTTTGTGTGCGTTTCCCTGTAAAAGATACGGCCATCACTTACAAATGAAAACGAGCGCTAACATCCCTTCGACATTTTACTGCTATGAAAATTTCACATTTGCTCTGTGTTTTGTCAAACGGCAGAGTATTAAATACATTGTTACCAACAATTGGCAATGACAGATTAATTAGATAGCTATACGACAGGCGTATATTCTGTACGGTTTATATGCTCGATGTGACGCACATCTCGAGCTCGTCTACCCTGCGCCCTTGAACATCCATAAGCCAGTGGATTGACCCAACTAGCACAGATGTGGGGCAAATCTTTTAATATCAAAACGATTGTAGACATCCTAAATGTCTCATCATGTAATGTCAACGTGCGACTATACCTGTGTAGAATACCAACTGTCGACTGCATGTTCTTCTGCACGCCTTTTCAAACGTGTACGCTCTAAAATGCACGACGACTATTGCTTCAATACTCACACAAACAAAGAGCCATATTCACTTAATATAGTGCTTGGAAAAACATATATATATAGTAGTTATGAAACCAAACGTATTCCTATCGTGTCGACGTGTGACGTACCGACCTTTTATTTTTGTCGACTGTACCGTCAGCTGATCGACTAAATTGATCCAGCGAAAAGAAGCGTTCTAATGTTTCTATTATTCCATTGTATTAGAGCTACGGATGCCGCTGCATCCGTTGCCACGTATAGTCGCCTACCTTTTTTTTTTTTTTTTTTCGATATAACACTGTTTTTTTGTACTTTGCTTTGGGGGTCGAGTGAATAAAAACACTTTCGGTCTCTCCGTTCTTTCGTTACACTTGCCTATCTGCCTGCCTATGGCCCTCTGTGTCGTCGATGGACCCTCTACTGTCGTTAGTGAATTTTTTTCATCACGTTTGCTGTTACCGCGGTGTGTCCCGTTTTGACCTTTGTTTGCTCGTATGCTAAATTTTAGGCACCGTGACGAGAAATCGGAGTAATGCTACAGCTACGACCTGGCTTGATGATTTCCACTTTGTCATCGCTTACGTTACGTTCCCTATGTGATGAACAGAATCTGACTGACGCGTACCATCGTCGATTCTCAGTACAAAACAGGCAATCGTCAACGTAACGATTACGACGACAACACGATCGAGTGCAGAACCAGAAGCAGCAGTGTCGCCATCTAAATTGAATCATTCGTTGTCGTGATATCGTTGGTCGTACAGCATGCCTAGGTGTTTGTATGTATGTCCGCGTGCGTTACCCAGAGGAGTGAAAGGTGACGATGAGGTAACCGGTACCCGGCAAGGGTGGGCGTATTACTTCTGTGAGCACTTGAAAAAAAAGTTCAACAACAGCTATGCAGAAACGGCAACTATCGGTGGGAGTCTCACGATGCCGGAGCCGATGTTTATGCCGAAGGTAGAGGGGCAAATTGACGCTGACGGCAATGCTTCTGTTTATGGTGACGCTGGACCAACCGCTGTTGCCTCTTTCCTTTGCTGGGCTGAATAGCAAAATCCCTATGGTAACTGCTCATATATCTATGGTAGCTATGACTAGCATACAATGCTGTATGTACACGTGTGTCCTTGCAGGTGGCTGCTGCCACGGCATTGCGGATAAGTTTACGCAACAGCATCCGCCGGATTCGCTAAATGTCTACAGGGGCATCAATCGAGTAAAATAAAAGGCAATCGAGGATTCAATGACAAAGGAAGAATACGCTGGCGGGGGGCGATGATAAAGAATCGGCCAGTAGACAGTGGCTTAGGAAATGTTTTTTGACGAAAACTGTCTCGTAAATTATAGGTAAATAATCTAGTAGATATATTTTCATTGTGTCTTGCCGATTGATTGTGCCGATTATTAATTCCACTACTATGAAACTATTAGGGTATTGAAAGATCTGGCTAGCATATCCGTGCGAATTGAAAGTATCAGCCGACTCGAAATCTGACGGATACCGTGTAGCGGGGGTTTAATCTTGCTCACGATAGTGCGCGTGTCGTAAATGAGCGTTTGTGAAAATTTGGTCAAAATAAGATTAGCGGTGGTCGCCCAGACGCACGAAAACAGATATGGCTTCAAATGTCGACGAGGTCATGTATATCTTTTTTAGCTGTCATATGGTTGACGTCACTACAGGTAGGCTGATGTACTGCGTAAATGTAATGCTACATTAGGAAAAAAAACGGGTTTTTAGCTATCGGTCGACGCTCGGCCTGGAATACCTTACAACTTCCATTCTTGGCTTGACATTAACGATGAAAGACATTTTAACCTCAGTTTAATTCCTCGCTTCAAAGCAAAAAACTTCCGCTTAATGCTCTGCGATAAAGTGGTCAATATGGGCTTTCCAGTATTAAATAAGAACTACTTCCCTACAAGTACCTATTAACGCGGCAAAGGAAGCATGCACTCAGGTACAAGCGATAGAAATACAAGCAAACTGGGTGCTGTGCCAACTGGGCATGATCGATTCGAAAATATATAATATAGATGGTAAGACAAGTAAACTTAGACTGAAACGGGCAAACTAATCAATTTAGCCATATTGTCGGATTTCAGATCGAATCAATGCTCGATATTTCTGTCTCCCTCTCACTTACGAATTTGCCCTGATAAGTAGAAAAGGCCGTAGCGAGTTTACCACGAAAATGTCCACGCATATTGGTGAGAACCAGAGATCGATTAAACATAAATGAAAACGTGGATCACAATTAACGGTAACATTAAGTTATTTGCATGCTTTTCGTTGTTGTTACTTTTTTGTCTTAAATTTCTATCAACAACAAATCAGCAGACGGGAAGGAAGCGCTGAATCCATTGGTCAGCTTAATCTGCGCTGTCACCTAATTGTCCATTGAGTAACTGTGGTGATCAAAGCGTTCAACAATATCCCTGAACATTTTAGCCAGCGAACTGGGTTTGTTCCCGTTACTACGACTCTAGCAACACTAATAGCGATTTCCGACGGGGCAGGCCAGCGCGCGCATGACGTCTTCAAGGATTTCGGTGCCAACTTTCAGGCTAAAGCTCGCCAAGGTCTCAAATGTTGGCGGTAGCGACTACAGCAAGCGCTTAAGGGTGAATCTGTGCCGATTCCGTTGCAAACTACACGACTAAACGACCAGATATTCCCGAACTTATCAAGGCTAAGTTTAAGTTCTAGTGAATGTAAGCACGTTTCCCTTAAAGTGGTCACAGCAACGGAACCGAACACGCCAAGACCAACGCTACATTAAAATAGCTGCCGCAGTCGCAGCCCGCTGAAAAGAACGGAAACAATGACCAAGCTTTTAAATTAGCCTGCTTCGATATTATGTAAATATTTTTCAGCGGCGACTCTGCCTGTCATTGTAACATTGCCAAGTAAATATTTTTTTTGCTTGTAGTTCTCCTCTCATTAACTAGTACTGGTTACATTGACCAGATGAAACCAACACTAGTTAAAACCAGGAAGACCAACTACTACCACCGAGCTCCTTTCACTTTTAAGGAGCTCGCTGATAACAGGGACGGGAATTGAACCGTATTTTCTCGAGCCGCTAGATCCGCGAGCTGAACTTCCACTTTGCCATACTTACATTATCCAACGTGTTTGATTGTTCCACTTTGTGACAGTCGGAATCTTAGCGTACTCTGAGCGTGTCCGGCGATTTGTAGGCCTTAACGTATCGTAAGAAGCGCGAACCTTTGCTAATCAACTGTCTCGCGCTCTACTATTAGTTAAATAACGGGTAGATGATGGTGTATAATCCCTAAAAATGGGGGAGACGCGGTCGGGTTTTCATGTCTTATGCGCATTCCTTTGACTGCTTTGTCGTGTAAGCATAACTAAGAAGCACTCGGCCGCACACACTGGTTCGGACCTTAGCGTTGGTCAAAAAGTTTCGAGAAATCGATAATTATAAAAGTAAAGATTTATTATTTTAACCTAGCTGCTCTTATGCTGTTCCATAGGCCTTTCGGGGAAACCCGCCCCAGTTAAATTCCTAGTGGGGGCAAGTTTTCAATACTACATAAAAAAAATTGTTGAAAAGACCCAAACACTCTTAAACATCGTAACACAAGGTTTTATATATATATGTACCAGATAGTTCGTAACTCGAAATTCACAGGAGAAATAAATATGTTATTAAAAAATATTTAGCTGACTTATACATTTTCGTACTTATATCCGTCATCAATTTACAGACAGCGACCCTGTCAGTCAATTCGGTAACTTGGACCAAAAGCTCAAGTTAACAAAAACATACGCACACATAAAGCACAGTAAGTTATATGAAATCACCTTCGGCAGAAGCTTGTCTTTGTTGCATTTATTTATGTGACACTACATTAGAAGCAACCCGTTATTTTTCCTCCAGTTAAATTCTCTGTTAATTGAACGTGCATCTGCTGCGTTTGAGGTGCATGATAGAGTTGGTGACGCAAGACCGGTAACATAGCAACACACCAGCAGGGGCGGGAGGCGTCTACTGCAATCGTTTTTGCTGTGCCGATCTACAGTTTTTCATCAAATGCGTATCGGACGTTGAATCCAGAATAAAAAAGCGCACAAACGGCTAAAATATCAACCGTAGTATTAGCTCTGCTGATAAACAGTACCTTTACGCCATTACTGCCGTCGTTGTGCAAGCGAGCACTAAAGGAAAGAAGAAGAGATTGTCTCATGATTCGGAAAATGTTTCTTCGCGGAAACCCTGTCGGAGGAGAAGGCGCGAACTACCCTGCCTTTTCGATATGCGTTAGTTATAAGATAAAACACTATCTGCTAAAGATATCGATTCTACAGTGCAGGAAGGAATTACCTTGCCAACAGCAGTATGCTACTTCCGTATGGTTATGAGGACGGTTAAGCATCGGCTCGAAGATGAGCACCGTCATGCATACTGCTTCCAGCACAGCTTGTCTTCGATCGCCCGGCCTCTTATCGTTTCTACTGGTGCAAGTATTTCAGCAACTGTGCACAAATACCCGGTGAAGATTGCGTTTTTCTGGCAGCTGGCTACCCGGACTCTGTTTACAACATGGACGGCAAAGAGAAATATTAGGTAGACGGTATCTTTTCATTCATGTTCGAAATGCGCAGACCGCTTCTGTCCGTCAGAAAACGTATGTATTGATAAAACCTAACGCCACCTGGTCCGAATTGATAGCGATCAGAGAATGGCGTTGACGATTTCTGCCTTCTACTGTTTCTTTTTTTTAGAGAATTTCAATGATGAAGCATCCGATTGTGATTGTTTGACTAGATTTACGTGACACAAAGGTTATCCTTAGGCTCCAAGCGGGCGATTGTAATACCATCATTTTGAAACAGATAAGCTGTTCTTGTCTGTTGAATAACTTTCCCTTCGCCAGTTGGAAGTTTAGCTTAGGCTCAAAAACGATGCGTTCTATTGTTTCGCTAGAGAAAAAGTGTAAATGATATTATAATGATGTTAATAACATCTCTAGCTGAAAAATTTATTTGCACAATTACCCTAAACCAAACACACGAAAAATTCTCCGTATAGTCGCCATACATATTACTGCAAACCCGATAAACTAAGCATGTCGTGATAGGATAAATATAAACAGCACTTAGAAGGGGTAATTGCTTGAACATTGACGTTAAGCGTAATCTGTTACATGCGGTTGTGTAGGAATTACATATGTGTATATATATATCGATGACTTTCTGAAGCATCACCACTAGTACCGATTTGATCGAGGAAGGACGCCGTGCGCGGTTTTCTGTTCGACATTTCGCGTTGATGTACGACCCCCTGTAGCTTCGTCAGCCTGGTACTGCCCCACTCATAAGTGGCAATAATGACAGTTACCGTACTAGCAACTGCACCTCGGATTAAGAATCTCGTGACAAATCGACGCACGGTTTTTGTTGCTGCGCTCGGTCCCGATCAGCTGCCTACCGCTACGTTACCGCACAGCAAACATTGTAGAGCTGGACAAACCGTGTTTCGCGTATCGGCAAATCTTACTGATGAGATGTGCTAATATAGCGACCACGACGTTTTCGTTTTGTCGCCAATAGGTGCGACTGGTCAAGCCAATGACGTCTGCGTATAGTTGGGGCATACCCTTGGTATCGTGCAGTCATTATGGTTGCTGGTATTTTTCGGTAGTAAATGAATGCATTTTGACATTATGCGCCCATCACAGGACCAGCAGCATTAATGACAACAGAAGCGTAACACTGCGACGCAACAGCATCTACTACGACTAGTTTTATAATGCCGTCTACTATTGCAGCTACCGCTAGTCTAGCAGCCTATCCGCCGCTTACACAGCACGGGCTGCCCTGGAGGGTTCATTGGTTGACTGTTATTCGCTGATTGTGTGCGATACTTTCGGTGGATCGTTAATCGCCTGTCTGGGTGCTGCACGCTTGCTTCTGACCACAGACTCCAGAAGCCGGTGCAGAAGCCAACGGGTCAACAAAAGTTAATAAGAGCCAGGAACTCCACCGCCCGTAGACTAGTCAGCTCCAACCGCATATCAAGCAGACATTAAACGACCACTGAATGCCGCCAGTACCGCTATTTGCAGGAGCATTAGGGCTTTTGTAAATGGCAGAAGGCCCAGTGTATGAACCCGACGTTGTTGAGCAGCTCTGCACAGTCTCCATGCTGCCAGCGTCTAACGGTTGCGACGGTGGTCGCTTCCCCTGCGTTCGCGCACTACGCGACGCTGCCGTTGATGTCCGTGGTGGTATTGCACAATAAGTCGGCCCAGCCACGTCTTTCGAGCGCACACCGCCATCGGCGCACCGCTGAACAGCCGACTGATGGGCCAGTCCGCGTACCAGGCACCAAATCGGTGGCGGCAACGGTGCTCGTGGTATTAGTGGTAATAGAGGAGTCTGAAGCCGAAGCCAGTCGACATCCAACAGAACGATACTGCCGCTGCTGGGATTACCACATACAGAACAAGTCAAGGTAGTTGGCGTAGGCGCCACCAGCATCAGCGGGCAAATGATGCTGATGCTGTCGTTGTCCAAGCAGAAATTCAGCGGTCGCCCTCTGATGTTCGCGGGGTTATTGCATCCAATACCGATATCGCAGCTGCTGGCGGCGTAAAAAGTAAATTACCGAAGAAACTGTAATCCGACGGCGCCTGCTATGGCCATTGTGGCAGTGATATTTGTATTTGTAGATAAATCTACAGAAACGTGCTAGGAGCAAGTGGATTAGACGAGGGCGTCATAGACACGACGGTGACGACGAAAGACTAAGGGTTGTCTGTCAGCGTCGAGTGAGCTTTATCTATGTTGCAACAGAAGGTCGTCTTGCCGGAAGCTAGAGAGGTCATTCTCTGTGGCATTCTGCCATTACTCTGACTACTGACGAGAGATCACGGCTAGAGCAAATCAGCATACGCGATTGTCACCGTTGCGGGTAACATCACTCGCGTGTCCAATGTTCGAATTTCACTTGAAATAGAAATAGTGGTATCGAGCGGTCCTGTATGTAGAGGGAGCTGTGGGTAATGATAACGATATTCAGCAACCCGTTATGCCCTACAACAGTCAGATTAGACAGGCGGATTGTCCATACGTTCTCGACGTTCGTGAAGTTTGAAGGTTATCGATTCGGATAGAGATACTCAACGATATAAACTATTAGATCTAGAATGTAGTTGCCAAATGATGGCATTGGGTAGAATGCACTCTAGACTGACTCGTTGTCCTATAATTTCTTTCTCATTCTGCCATTCGACTATGACCTACTGAGACAACTAAAAGCCACTTACCGTATTGCATATCCAACGAGGCAAGTTCAGTATTCTTTACTTATCCAAAATTGACGAAACTAATTTATCGAAAGATTAGCTACTATATAACTTTTTCACAGAGATACGACGTGCAAAATCAAAAATGGTCCTTGGCGTGAAATCCAATTATTGGAAAGCGCACAAAAACCACGAAAACAACGAACACAACTCTACGACGTCTAAATCGTAGAAGACCGATCTAATTTTGTTCTGCTGACGCAAATACGTGATCTTATCCACTAGGCGCCTAGTAACGTGTCGTCAACACCTCAACCCCAGGGGCTGATTTGAGTAGGGGCAAACAATCCTATTGCATTGCTCTCGGTTCGAGGTTCATTGACAGTCATCATATTTGTGAGCAAGTGACCGTGTCATTGAAGAAAATCCCACTATTCCGTTCGATGCACAACTATACGAAAGATCTGGCCTTGCGAGTCGTTCCAAAGAAGTGCTGCCGGGCGCACAACGATCTCCTCAAGCCACTGCAGGCTCACTTCGGAACCACGTGGAGACGGACACTATTTTTCAAATGACAATTGACGCGCTAATTATACACATGCAAACAACACGGGCCCACGAACATAAACAAGCAATCGCATGTTGTTTTGTAACAAATCTACCATCTAATACACTATAAATCGCTCGCCCTGTATAGATATACAGGCATTTGGGCGCTATGTCGGCGCCCGCGCAACAACATTAGCGCAATGATACGAGCTGCTTCTGGAGACGAAACACTGTCGCTGGCCGCGCTAATGCCACTCTATACACAACAACGAAAACACTTTGGACTACTTTTACTGATGCTGGCACACGACGAAACATTGAGTATTCCCTCGATCTGCAGTGCTTCGCGTGCCGTAAAACCGGCTTGTGCAGGGGCAGCTCGTGTGACGATGGCCGCGGCGACGGCCGCAGCGACTTCAGGCGGGTAGTGACACCAACTAAGGCAACAGCGCGAGGCGAAGGCTACAATCATCGTTCTTTCTTAGATGCCGCCGCGGCTATATGTGAGGAGTAGGCGAACACTCACGGGACAATCAGACAGCCAATCAGATGACGAAGGCGCAAAAGGCAGCGACCGAGCCAGCTACAGTAGGAGCAAACATGTAGCTGCCGGGAAGGGGGGCAACAAGCAAACTGTCTGCCGCACCGTGAACACGTTGGTTACCACAAGACGGCCTCTAAAGCTGTGTTAGGAACTGATGCTGTTTGCCGGCGAACGCCACCAGCGGATATGACAACGCCAAGTTCAACCACAGAAGAAATGGATATCTGACTGCTTTGGCTGGCGGCATATCTCGTTGGCTTGTCGCTCATCGCCACCTCCAGCAGGGAAGGGGGTTCTGCTAATATTTTGACTCGTATATCGGCGATTGATTGAGGAGAAGGCTCGAATCGAACGATCGTGCCTATGACGCGGTGGCGTCCAAAAGACCCACAGAAAATGCTTCTACGAAGTTGGCGAGCGAGCATACTTCTGTGAGGCTATCGCTCACCAGCGTAGCCAGGAATCTCTTCTTAAGTTCGCTATGAGGCTCGTCTACGCGAACACATACCAGTAATAATAGTGATGACCACCATTTCTGTTAGTCACTGAAGAGTGCGTTCTGGAAGCTCACGAAAAACTGACATTTCTGCTTGGTGCGTTGGGTAGCTAGCTAGTGGGAAGGCATCGTTGAAAGCATTAAGTTACTTGAAGCACCTATTTACGGGCCGGTTACGTATTTTTGATAGAGCAAGTTTCATCATCGTCATTATCGGCGAAAAAGGTCACTTGACCTATGACTAAGTTAAATTAAATACGATTTTTTTTATGCACAATAGTTTGAGCTAGTGGCGCGCACAGTCGTGATGCGCCCAACTCAAAAGGCCAGATCGGGGGCGCTGTTGTGAGGGGTCGGCAGAACAGCATCAATGGACAGTGGCACAGATAAGACCCCTAAACAAAACTGAGCTGTTATACATTGAATATAAATGTACCTAATGCAGCAAATAGCAAAATTTTCTTTTCGGTGATACCTTATTTTCAATGTGTGCTAATTCGGATTTTGCAGTCACTAGATACTGCTCTGTTCCTAAATGTCTTTCAAAGGTGAATAATGAAAGAATCCAGTACATGTTTCCATATATTAAAACATCAACCGGGATAACAAACGAGCTATGGCCAGCTTCGTATGCGTACTCGCGTTGGAGTGCTGAAACCATAGGTCAAGCAAGACCATCATAAGCATGTTCCGATGCGTAGCGAACATAATGTGGTAAATACGGCTTTCGTAATAACTGCATTAGCTAGAAGAGGCAAAGATATCAGGAACGATGGCTTTCATCAGGCCTTTGCTCATAAAGCTAAAATCTTTCACCTGTGAAAGTTCTTAAGGAACTACTTAGCTTCGTTACAAATACAGAAGTAAACACACTGGTACGTAGGCAGAATTTCATATGCAGGACTCAATCAATAGCAGTTTAGATGCTTTTCTCTGAGCTGCTATTGCGCACGTTTATTCGCTAACTTACTGTAAAACACCGTATTTTTATTTTCTGGGTCTCGCTTGCAACACAGTTCTAATCAAAATGGGTTTTTCTCTTCTTCTAATACATGTATGTCCAGTTCTGAGAGGTGTTGCTGGGTCCAGCTAAATTTGCAAACACTATGACTCGCATATTTGTTCATCGAACTGCCGATTTCACAAAGAACAGAGTTTATTATCAGCTCTCCTGCGTGAAGGGTCAAACCCCAAGGCGTCTCTCGCAAGTGACCATCGCGAACAAGAGCAAAACGTTAGTGTTAGATTCTGGAAAGCTTTAAGGAGATCGCCAGCCGGGTTAGAAAGAAACAAGCTCTACCACGATTGTCCTCTCAATTGGAAGATTTAGAATAGGGCGTAGCGGCCTCAGTTGGTGAAGAAATTTTGTACTCTACATAATGAAAACGTCCCTTAGTATCCAACAAGCCAATATATAAAAGTGCAGGTTACGCTCGTCATTAATATACTATCAATGATCGTTTCAAAGAAGGGACGTTTCAACTCAGTTTATGGCAGTATCAGAAGGGTAACTTATGATCGATTAACATCGATCGTGGCAAGTTCGTCGCCGTTCATGCTCATGAACTTGTTTTTTTCGCATTCACGAGTTTCTTTATCTGCAGACAGACAAAGACAGTACAATTATTAGTTATTAGTATTATGGTATGAAATCTGTGGCTAGCAAAGGGTTCTTTATCTGTATTTTTTAACAAGCCGGGGTTGAATGGGTGTCCATTACAGCCTAAGACGTCGTTATGACCAACACTCCGGGGCAATTCCTCACCATCCGCAAATATAGCTATTTAGCAACATAACCACCGCATTTGGACATCAATGCAGCGGATCGGTGAGAGTCGGCGCAAAAAGTCGCCTCGATTACTGTGACAGATACCAGAATCGTTTCATGTCGGTGTTTCAACCTATGACAAGATTCGTTCTGGCGGAAAATTGCACCGTTATCACTCCTTCTCGGCTCTACAAACAGCTCAAATCAATGGTACCATTTTACCTGGCTGCCGGAACCACGTGAGCCATCTGTTGCTCATCAGACATCATCGCAGCAAGTACCGCTGTCGTGACGATGAAGAAATTCAAAAGCTGTGAAGTTCTAACTCGGAGACAGGCGTATCAATTAATAGAAAGCGTCGGGACCATTCGGTCGTAGGTATTACGTCATTGTTTGCCGACGGTAAATGCTCGTCGATCATTTGTTGCAATTATACGGTTTTGGATTTGAGACTTACTTTTAATTGTAATAGTACGTACACTAGAGCATCCGCCACAAACAAATCTGATCGTTGACAAAAATGGTTGAAAGAAGCTAACCAAATAGAACTTTCAAGGGATTCTATAAAAGATGCCTCTTGTATTGATTAGAAGACCTGAGATAGAAGGTTTATATGTGTATTTATTTAGTGACGATTTACGCAAGTACCCGCCTTTCATTGGATCATAGGTAGCTCGATCAGACATCGCGATTCTGTTGTTGATGCTGTTTTGCTCAGCTATGAATTTACTAACGAGTACGATACTATTCGGCTGTTGCTCGAAGTTGACTGATATGCGTTCTTCAGGTTTTTTGTTTATTTAGTACATGTTGAACAGATACATTACATCGAAAACAAAAACAAAGACTCAACTCGTCTCAGAATGGATCTTGAGTACCTCGTCCGTTGCGCGTTGATGCCGGCGGCGTAGAACGAAACGAGCACCAAATTGTCATCATTTCCAACGCTTTGTTGAAACGTATCAGTACGATGGTTATATACCTGGATAAATTCTATCAGACCAAGGAGACAAACATAGTAGTATAATCTTATCAGTCTAGCCTGGACTAAATGATAGAACGCATTCCTGTCTCTATAAACGCGTTTCACGACGTTTTATGCTTACGGTAAAACCGGCTGCATGTAGTTGAGCCATGTGCGAAGTATGACATGTTGCAACATGAAGCTACTGTTGTGTGGTGCTAGAAAGATAATTGGGTACGTTCTTAGCTGAAAGGGAAGAAATCATCGTTAATAAGGACTATTACAGAAAGAACACATGCGTCACCTACAGATTGATTATAGGAATGAGTGACACATGGTCACACTTATGACGCTGCTAAGTAAATAAACTCATTGATTTCGAGTGTGAGTTGTAATAAACTATTAAACTTCTCAGAGCCGATTGAAAACCACTCAGGTGCGAGGTAATGCTGCTTGTAAAATGTTTATGGACAACTTGATCTACACCGAAACATCTACACCGAAATCAACTTCTGAGCTATGGAGCGTTGTCTTAGTCCTCGATGACTTTAGTCAGCTAGAACGCCTTTAGTAATTCGACTGTTGGAGCGACAAATGGGTTCTGGGCCTTTTGACAATAGGCAACGATGCTAGACAACCTTGTTCGAGAGAGAAGGAATGCCCTTTCGTTTTTCGTCACTATAGACGGGAATATGGGTTGACACCGTACAACGTCCGAATCGCTGTTTGCGTTGGGTATGAGCAAATGTTCTTCGAAATCTCGAGTATCGGACTTAGAACCGGATTTTAGCATAAGAGCCCACGGTTACATCTTGCATTTGTTGACTGCTATTAAGCTCGAGGACCAGTATAACAAACAAAAACAGAGACATTAGAATATGTTGATTTCCATAACTACTAATAACGTCAGGTATTTAGTTGTAAACATTGGGCGGCGTTTTAAAACCGGCAGTAAAATTACGCCGTGGCTGCGTGGGGGGGAGTGGTAAAGGAAGACGTAACAGCAAGACAACAAGCGTGATTCATTACCTTATATAGCATGCTTACCTTTCGGGCCACGTACTGACTTCCTGAAGTTTTTTTGACAGCTCTAAAGGGATGCCGTCAAAAAAGGAAGTTCTAGTTTTGAAGTATTAACAATGTGACAAAAATGCCTTTTGTTAACGGAAAATGTTCTAGGCCACTTCGACGGACTTACCTGTTCAGCTAACCTGATAAAACATGCTAGTAACACCGCTCCAATCGAGTTAAAACATCTTTCGCGCCATTTTATATATATCTAGTGTTAATCAGGGTCAAAAGTTGCGATATTATGAGCATAAATATTCACAGAGAAATAGATATTCAGTAGATTATGCTGCCTCTGCCGACGAAGCTCTGAAGCGACGAAGAATGAATCTGCTTGACACCTAGGGTAGTTGTTTTGCCCATCGGGCAGAAGTTCAACAATGAGGGCTTTGTTCGCAAAGGCTCCTTATGGATCCTGCAAGTATATACCAATGTGTTTAAATCGTTTATAAGAAAGTCTTAAACGCGAAGGATGCCTCTATATATTCTAATGTATGTGCTCTAAATTAGACATAGCAAATATATAACGAGAATCATCTGTTTAGAATGGAAAATCTAAAACACACGAATGCGGTAGCCAGTGGCATACCAACTTCACCTCTGTCCTGCATTTAAAAATCTTCCCATGCTAAATTTCACGTTTGTGCGTGTGCAAACAGATACCTATATAATATATACATATATAGAAAATAAGTAATCAAAATTCAATGAACGCTCCAGCTTGACTGGTATCCTAGAAGAACTTAGCACTTGACGTGTTTGGCAACGGACGGCAGGTTTTAATAACTTGCCGATACGGATGTTTACGTGCCCAGTTTCATTTTGTAAGCAACTCGTATCTATAAGTTGAATACATAACGACTAAAACATGTATAACACTATTCGTAAAGGTAGTTCGTAAAAGTAGTCAATACATAAGCTATAAAGACTGTCCAGATAGTGTCTCAGTGGACTTTTAGCAATAAATATTTGCTGGGCCTTAGCAGCTGCAATCTTAGCAACAGCGGAAGTTACGCCCGTGTGAGACGGGCCAGTCGACATATTCTAGAGCTATTCTATTTTCTCCTCTTTTGCCATTGTCCGCCTTGTTGTGCAGCAACATCATCATTGTCACAGTCTACTATCTACAACGAACGTACATGGACGTGGTCTCCATGTTAAAATCAAATTAAAACGGTGTCTCTAGATATGTGCTTGCTCGGCCATCAGAGTACCCATCCGTATGTGTCTTTCAGGTTATCACAATGACAAACGTGTTCGCGTGCATGAATGCGGCATCCACGAAGATTGTACGATTTGGGCGTAAATTTAACATTGTGAATGCTGGCGGGGTGGAACTGTCAAGTTATATGTTATGTGTCGTAAGTTAATTGTAATTATAGCGTTAACGAAATACAATGCAAATACGATCAGCAGCAAACCAGACGTATCGCGAGAAATCGTACCGAAATTTTTTCAAGTTGTCAAACTTAATCATCAATTCGAGCAATGATTGTTACTACATCTAGTAGATTAATGCACGTTATCGTTAACTTGCGTTAGTTTTAATCTTACGTTTTTTTCGCGCGTAGCTAAAGTAAATAATTTGGGTAAAGAAATTGTATTGAAAGAATCGTCGTACACGGCATTGTTCCACGTGATACGCTCATTGAAACGGTCGTTAAACGATAGTAACTGTGCAGATTAAATAGACCCATCAACCCATTTGTTATGCGCTATTGTATACAATGGATGCATAAGACACAACATATATGTCAGGGCTAAATTTCCCTAGTCATTGTTAGTTCATTCAGTCATTCTATGAATACGCTAGAAAAACATAGACGAAACATTTTTTCAGCAGATCCTTAGTTAATGAATAGTTGATAATTCGTTAATAGTTAATAAATAATAACAGTCGAAAACCCTTGGCATCTTTCGCTAAAGCTATTCTCAGAAAATCGGCAATGCGTACGTGTTCGTGCAGCAGAATTGGATGTGTCTTAAAAAAAAAACTAGGTGCGTTTATATAATGGTTATATAAGAAGAGTTCGTTAATAATAGAGAAAATGATTGATAATCCCGATCGTGAGAATGATTGATGGCCACATACCAACAACGGATAAGTGTACCTGAATGACAATCATCGTTTATCTGACAGCCTAACCTATTTTTCTTTATGATAGATATACGCTATTCTTCCTGTTAGCCTAGACGTACGCCCAGACCTGCCAGACTTAACATCGCCGTCACAGTTTAAGCATGGATTTATGTCTTTTAACTGTGGAGTGTATACGTATATATAATCCACTGCGATAGATTCTATAAGCTAGGTTGATCTACGCAGCTGTTTGAAAATGCACAGTAATAGTCCCTCGCGTATATATAGGTTTTAAGATACGCTGATGTTTTTCTTATTTATTATGTTAGAGAGAAAAGCACCGAAACAAATCTAGTAATGCAGGATTTTCGGAGAAATTGACGAAATACCACCAAAATCCATAATGCATTAAGAGTATATTTTCTGCCTGCATAAAATATCAGTTTTCTTCGAACCGTCCAAAAGGAAACCAACACTTAAACAGCTTTCTACTATACTTAGCAAATACTTACAGTACAAGAGGTTCGTCTGATTGACAACGATAGAACGTCGTAACATCGAGGCCTTCTAATGCGTCGCAATCAGCTCCGTATATGTTTTTGTTTAACCTTACATAATCGAAATGCGTTACTCGTAAGACTAACGAACTTGCCAACTATTCTTAGCACGAAATATATCCATGACACGGTCTTATACGGTACGTATTTAGCCCTAGGCGATATGTGTAGCTCGTTAAAATATCAGACACTCAATTGCTGCATCTGCCGGTTATTTCCTCCTAGAATATATTCTACTTTATCTATTTATTTATAGCTAAATGAAGACACACTCCGAATGCATATTGGCTCATTTGCGATAGCTAAAATCTATTTGCTTCACTTGGGTTTACATGGTTTATACAAGTCGTGTATAGAGGGGACTTCGGGCAATCACAATCCCGTGTTCATCGATTGACGCAAATACACCATTGTGGCACGAACGACAACAATCCAAATGGAAAAATGTATTATGTGTACTAAGTAACGAAGTCAACATATGACTGAGTTGGAGAAAACCTAATTTTAGGATAGCAGTAATCACAAATTGGGCCAAATTTTTCTTAACGGTTCTATGTAAATTTTCGCTTTCAATAATCGTTTTTACATTTTCGACATCTTACACCCTTTCATCAAAACCCAGCTACTAAACTCTACATCTCCATGAACTTCCCTTATTTAGCACGTAAAACGCAACGTCTGTGCCTTTTATGTGCGTTGTATCAACTATGAAGACAGTTGTTACGTGCTATATTGTTTTCGTGTTAACGAATAGACATGTCAGTTGGGTGTTGTAGTTTCTCTGAAGTCATTCCGAATCGACGAGGACGCGTCCATACCGATGAATACATTTTGTGACTTGTCTTGGACTTATTAAAATCCAAGTTACATTTTTATGTTGATTAGTCTTTAGATAGATTTTAGTTACACGCTAGGAAACAACGTATCACTAACAGGAGAAATAGATGAAGACAGGCGCACCCCGAAGCGCCTCCTCTCCTGGCAGGCTGCTTTTTCGCTTCAGAATCTGAATTCGAGTGGTAAATGGAAATACAATACATGAAAGGACTGAGGATACATGAAAACTATTCTCCGATACTGTTTCGTTGGCTGCACGCATGTGTACACGTGCATGCTGGCCCTTTCATCCCCTTCGACCGATCGACCACCTAGGAACCCACATGTGGCCCATCCCTTGGTGAGACAAACTATCTTGCCAATACATGCCGTAAGCGAGCACCGTAGTTTTTTAGGTAATCAACCCGCGTCAAACGAAGACGAAGAAGAAAATTATATATTCGGCTGATTATTTCCGAAGGTGACAAACATTAATGATAGCAGCTCCGATAAATGGCCATGCACGGCCCATTTCCATCCTTTCTAGCAAGGTTGACCTCAAAAAACCAGTTAAGACCACTCTCGCCATAAAGGACGCCATCTGTCTGCTAATATTCACTGCAGTTGACTGGTGGAAACAAAATTATGGCATATGCGCAAGGTCGACAGTACAAGAGATAAAGCGATTATTCTGTAGTGTTGCAAAACCTGGCGCTTAAGAACAGCACATAGGAATAGCAGATCCTATTTTTCGCATTTCCGGAGGGTGGCAAGGTACACTGGCGACCTTTAAAGGATGGGCTGGCCTATGGACGGCAATTGCATGTTCATTTATCAGGAATGAAGATGCCAGTTTGTCCTAAACAAACAGCTATATAGGCTTTTGTAGCACTGATTACTTTTTCGTACAGGATACGAGTTCACACAGATGAACCGAATTATGTTTCGGTACAACCGATTGGCTTGCCATCGACGTAATTGCAAAAACACATTAAAACTCCGAAAGACCCTCGTACTTCCAAATGACTGACCTATTTTTTTTATAGTAGATGTTTTTAATGAAATTCGTAGAAGCTACGATAACATCCTACTGGGGTACAAGATCGATATTTACTGTCACCTCTTTGTTGATTTTACCGTATTTTTTTCCAATACGCTACTTCTAATATTTTCATCGTTCGTGAACAGCAACGTCCTATAAGCTTTTTAGTTCATTCTGTCTAGTTAAGTAAAAACCTTGCCATCCACTTATTGGGCCATAAAAACAGTGCTGCTGTAATACTCATACTATCCTACCATCTTTTTATATAATGGTATTTCATTGTTTATTTATTATGAGCTGACGCTTGACGTGCTGTCTTTGAAATAGTGGTATTTTTGAGAATAATTACTCCCTTCCAAACATGTTCCATTATCATCTTTGGCCTAACCCAAAACACAGACGTGGCCTTTTAAGACAGTCCAGGTTACAAACACCGTCATCGTCATCTATCGTAAAATGTAGCTTTACGATTAGCTAGACGACTTGTTGGGTTTGTTAGACTGCATTAATCACCAAATAGCAGACGACATTATATTCTGTCCTACGCTGTTATCCGTATTTAGTTATAATTTTATTACCATATAAAACCATACCATAAAATCATCCACCTAACCACAAAGTCGTGTTTTTGATGATAGCCCTATATATGACCCGTCTTGCCCGTTCCTTAACTGTTTAAAGGCTCCTGTAGTAGAGTCTTCGGGCTCGGCGATTATGCAGTTTCTTTCCGTTTTTGCCCTCGATCTGTGGTACACCTAGTGGTCACGACAGCTTTGGTTATCTTCATTATGGTAATACGCAACAAACAGGAACAAACGATTAGCAGCCGGACCCAGTCTTTTACTTCTCTGCGATGGTGCTTGTCATATGATGGCATAATATTATTACGGAATGTTAGGTTCAGCCGCCTTCCATAGGGCACGAGCCTACTTCATACCAGCTTGCCATGGCTTGATTCTAGTTCTTGTTTACACAGAAATATATTGTATAAAGGATAGCAATTAGCATTTAGCAGATAACATTGTCGCCAAATAAACTTGTCCCCCATAACTCCGCAGGTAGAGTCTTGTCGACTAAGAGTTTAAGGTGCGAAGGCACTGAAAAGTTAGACTTGGGTTTTCAAAAGAAAATGAAAAGTTTTTTCCTTTTTGTCCGTTTTCGACCTTCGCGCCAATGTGATCGTTTGTTCGACATAGGACTTTTTTCCGCTACCTCGACGGTCCATTTCCGACATCCGGATGCATCGCGAATACATAAACAAAATTATATACAGAGTTGTTAAATACTTGCTATAGGGGTTGGCAGGGCTGGGACTTTGCAGCGAGCATTTCCGCCAACGAAAGGAAAACGGACGCAATCCTTCTCAAGAAAAATCGTTCATGAGTGGAGCCGCCAATCAGCTTATTCATTAGATATTTAAACATCTTAGGACCTATGCTTTCGATGTTTTGTAATCATTTTTACTGAACAAGTCCCTCCCTTTGCTCGGAAGCGTTGCTTACCCAGTCCACTCAAGACGTCTTACTTTTCACCCCGTTAATAAGTTAGAATACTGAATTTATCGTCCATTATTATTCATATATTTGTCGGATAAAGTATTACAGTAATAGTACTAATATTAGCATCAGCTCTCGATTCTTCAGCTGATATATATATATATATATATATATATATATATATATATAGTCCTATTTTTATATATGTACTATTCAAAACGTGTAAGCAAAATAACTCCGTTTGCGGCCACAGCGCACAATGATCAGATGTTGATTAGCAGCAATAGTACATATTATAGAGTAATACATTAAGATCTTGCTGCGACGGTACTGCTAAACCCCATTTACAATCTTTGCGGTTACCAACAGTTTCCGCTGAGCGAACTCACTTCGTCAATCTAACTGGCTTCATCGTCATCGCTTCAAGCCGTTGTTACTTTCGTGGTTGTTTGTCGATGCATTAAACGTAGTATGTACTTTGTGTGTATGTGCGTGTATATATATATATATATATATATATATATGTGTATTTATGCATGTGTGTATGTGTGCATCTGCGCACGTAACGTTATATATATCTGTGTGTATATAGCTTACTACAATTAACATAGCAAGCCAATATATTACCACAAATTATATAAGCAGACTTTTGAATCATTTCATTAGCCATCATTCCATCCCCTCGTTCCCCCAGTTTTGTTCGGGCATCCGTGTGTCTCATCTGTTCCATTATGGTAGTGCTGTTTCAGTGTGGAGGAACAAGAGATTTCCCAGTATTGTACAGTTTTACAAAAATACAAAATAACGATTTGTTCTACCGCCTATCTCCTCTTTGTGTCTGTAGCTTTCCTTGTAAACCGTCCTGTATTTCATAGTAAACGTTTGAATTTGTGAAGTTTTCCGTTCTAAATGTCATATTTCGCGCTATTGTCATCTTGTTTTCACCCGCTTCGTTTGTCCAGTCACTTTTTCAATCGACGCCGAAACAACAACGGAACGTACGTAGACGTCCACGTTTTTGTTTTTAAATTTTGCCGCGTTAGTTGTGCACGACGCCGAGCATACTATAGTTTTCCTATTGTGTTGGTTGATGCTGTGACCGCGGGGGAGAAAAACGCTGCTGAAAACTGGGAAGAGGGCGTGACTGTCTGCTAGGTTAGCTTCGAGCGTACGTCTGACGGGTCACTGGTTGATATGCAAATCGCCACGTGTAGGTGGCGCTGCAATTTCAGCCTCGACTCGCTAACTGACTTCTGCTGCTGCTGATGTTATTGTTGTTGCTCTTGTTGTTTTTGCTGTTATTGTTGTGTTCTTGTTATTGTTGCTGCCGTTCATTGTTGCAGTGCAGATCTGGTACAAATTGTCACGCATGCGATATCATATCTGCTATTTCACACATGTACTGTCTTGTCGTCAGAATTCCTGGCCTGTCTGTTGTAGGCGTAACGCAGTGCTTGGCTAGATGTTTTTGAACATGTGTACTACTCGGCCAACACCTTCGATAACGAATACGTCTCCGGTCCGGTTGAAGCCCTGCCGCTTGTATACGACTTCGGCGGTGCATCTAGCCACGCACCAAACCATACGACCTGAAATGCAATAGCAACCGCGAAGATTCAGCTCACGATCATCATTTTTACTAGTGAATATATGTACATATTAAGGTATTCCTTTAAATGGGTCGAATTAGCTTTTACAAATCTAGATTCCTATGATACGAGCACTTCTGCTGCACCATGAAGTCCTTACAATCTCAGTATGCCAAGGTCCAGTTATGACAGTATATCCCTGCGTTTCCGCTGTTAAAAGTTAGACAAAAACTAACCGAATTGTCATATGAAGGTAAGCATCGGAGTGATTTGAATTATCTGTTACGAATAGCATTCCAAAGCATCTTGAGCTAAAATTTAAAAGAAAAAGTAGACTTACTAGGCTTCTTGCTTGCTTAGCATAGAAATAATTGAGAATATACTGACTCAGTAATTAAAAAGGCATCGAGCAGGCTTGATCAAAGGACATGTCGGTAACAGGTAGACGTATGATCCATTAGGACACACCGCTACCAGATTGCCAGGAGGCTAGATCTCGTCAACGGCTGTCGGCCCTAAACGCGCTGGTCTAGAGTAGTATGGCATAGGCTTAGGAGTTGAGAGTTGACTTATGCACTACCATAGTACCATGTATTTATTATCTAACAAAAAGGTAAACACTGAAAGTCTGAATATTTCTCGACATATTACATATTTATCACATAATCATTTAGAAGCAAATAGAAAATAGTGCGTGTGGGCACCCTCAAGCTGTTCAAACGAGCTTTAATGAAATTAGTCAGAACGCCAATATTTTACCTCCTCGCTCTTTAGAGCACCGGATACATGCTTCAATTAGTTTGGTTCCGAGTCCCTTGCTTCGCATTTTCGCAGCCACGGCGAAGCCCCGAATGCGCCACTGGGTGTTCCCCGCCGGCGTCGGGAAGTGCACCGCCGGAGCTTCGTCAGCTTTTACCTCACCGAAATCCTCCTGTAAACGGGCACGGATGAAAGCGAAGTCGTAGAAGAGAAGGCACGCCACAGGCCGTGCTAGGCACCAGAGATACCATGAAGATGAGTCATGCCATCATCCTAACGCTGTCACGTTTGAAAGCAGGAATGGAGAATCCAGAACACGAATTAAATAAATAGTGTTTATCTGGGTCGGAGTTGTGGGTTATCAGCGGGTCTAAACAGATCTAATCTGATCGATGAGTCGTCTTGTGCGATGTCCTTTTTTTCTTTAATCCAAAAAAACATTTCTACAGTCTATACCAGACTCGTGTACTATGATTACCTAAGAAAAAACGTGCATGAATGCGCACGTACATGCAAATTAGTGAAAATTCTGTTAAATCCAGCTAGTTAAAGGTGTCTTGGCGTTGTGCGATTTTACTAATGCGCACTTTCCAAAAGTATGGGTCACCTTTTGATTATAAATGCATTATCGAAAATCGCACTAAAACACTGCTCTATGTGAACTAGGCGAAGGGAATCTGCCCCTCTATCACTGTTATAGATACTTAAGTCCGATTCGTCTTTTCGCTAGGTTGGAAATACCTTTATATATGCCCCGTTACTCGAAACCTTATCTGTAATCGTTTAGAACGAAGCCATATCCTGTTACGTTCATTAGCACTTGCCTGCTTGCTACCCTTGCGTGCGGCGAGCTTCGTGCAATCCTCGTTTACGCATCATTTCTGATATTCAGGAAAAAAGTCAGATGCCGGGATGAGGTTCTCAGCTCTGATTTTTTACTGCTACTACTATATACGATATACTGGCTTTGAAATTCTGCCCAGATGGGAGTCCATTTGGATAGATCCATCCACTTTCATTTCAACGCTGTTATGTATTAAATTTTGTATCTACGTATGTATTTACGACGGATAAATATGGCCACCACCCTTAATGAACGTCGCCACCCTTAATTAGCACATGGCAAATCTTGTTTCTACTAACATTACATCTTGTGTTTAAGATAAGCATGCTTGACGTGCGTAACCAACTCTGCCAGGATTCACTGAACATTTAGCTGCTTCTTATTCGTCGTCTTTCATTCATTTTTTCAGCAGATCGCTTTCAAAGCACAAAATTATAGTCGAATTTTATAGTTTTACCGCATTTTTTCGTCATAAAAGCACTCTTCCTCTCCAACAAGCCACGCCATAATTTCGTTTCCTCTATGGCCGCCCTTTGAACTTCGAAAGGTCCAGCCTGTCTGCCATGCGACGACAGAAGGATTCCCAATCATTGTGTTATCTCATTGGCGGCTCTTCCGTACCAGAAGGCATTTAGCAAACTATTCTATTTCGTAGGCCTACTACTACTACTACGACAGTTGCTCTTTGTCTGCGTACATACAGTCTAATGTGAAAGATTCAAGAAGAACCGTCCTAACGCGGATAATAGGTTACAACATATTACACACTTTTCTAGGGAGAAGAATCTTTCTGGCGGTAATAGAAGTTAAACTGTCCTCCAAGAAATGTCAGCTGAAAACATGTTTCTTCAGACAAATCCCAATCGACAGCCAGTCACTTCACAATTCTCCATTCCTTAGTGTGGTACTTATGAATACGTTCGGCGCACGTTTATGTGCAAACATTTGAGGCAAAGTACGTATGTATAACGCACATGTAAAACGCAAAAATGGTGTCTGTTTTAGATTTTTTCTTGACAATCCAGTCGTATGCTGCCTGTCGACCGTTGGGCCGACAATACCCTTAAAAATGTAATGTCGAGTTCCATGAATGGGGTGATGTGAGGCCTTATCATGGAGAAAATAAGCGATAGCTATATAAAGATATGCTCAATATTAGAACTATGTATATGTAGAGCTATTTCGATACAGAATTGCTTTTAATAGGCTGCAATGGAAAAAGCAGTTTAAGCGAAACATTCGTGTAAATGTGTCGATGCCCACACACAATGTAGCAATGACGTCGTGTTATTTAGGAGTTAATTCAATGTATATTTCGTCACTAGAAACACGCGCCTAATCCCTAGACACTCCGTAAACGAGCAGGCTGTTGTCACACTGCGATTTATCCAATTATCACATTGTGTTATTAGTTTAAAAAGCTGATATATATATTGTAGTGAAAAATCAGGCGCGAAATAGGAAGACTTGTTTGTTTTTGGCTCAAATTAAGCCGTTCTGGTACTATATTGTATTGAGAGCCCTCGGCTTTTTGGACCTACATGCCGAATATAGCTATGACGCAACATCTACTGAGACGCTCACGCTCACCAATTATATAAATATAAACAAGTGTACTTCCTGATACGTGAAACGGTAAATAATTACCCTAGCTTCAACACCATTCAAACGATCGTAGCCAACTGACAGGTGCCAACTCGCGCTATAATGGGCCGGTGCTACTCAAACCTCTATATCAGTGCAGAATTGCAGTACGCCAACCATTGATACCTCTTAAATGTGTGAATCTTGATAGGCTGTAAATAGAAGGATGAAAAAAGGCTATTCTACGGAGGGGTAAATAAATAAGCTGATAGCCACTGAAAGGCATCGCGTTTTTTGCAGACTGTAGCAGTCGCTTCGTTAAATATCTACCTACGCTGAAAACGTGTGTGAAAATCGAGCCCTCGATCGATGAGTACATAGAATCGCTGTAACGTACTTCCAGTTAACTTCGTCTGTCGAACGCCGAGCAATCAACAAAGTGGGGTAAAACGGCCCATTTTATTATCAAGATATAACAGCGTCTATCACTAAAAAGCGATATTATATGATACGGTAACAAAACGCATACAGACAGCAGCATGATTTACTTGTAGGCTATGTCCTAGTTGTTGCCAGGGCAATTAGACTGGTCATTGCCTTAGCCACAGTTAGGATAAAAAAGAAAGCACTGGGTTAGTTGATATGCAAGGTAACATTTACATACAGGAAACATGGTGCCCATTTATAATGGCTGTACTGAACGCTACAATTATATCTGTCTGTTCGCCTGAAAATTGGGGGCAATAAATTATGCCTATCTCTCCAAAATCAAGGGTGACTAACCTGGAAGAGTGAAATGACTCCCACTAGCTCATTGGCGACAAAGGCTCCGAGATGAATCGATGTTTCGTTGTGATCACCCTCGTAAAAGACGACTTCTAAGTCAGGTCGGAGTACTTCACGTCGTAGCGGACATGTGTCTTCGTAATTGATCTGACGGATCTACAGCATATAATATTGTTAACTAAAATATCGACATCTTGTTTGGTGTGATCGCTGGTGTACGTTAATTTCCAATTATAATGCAGAATGACAGATGTAATTAGTAACTACCTACAGCGTACGGCATCTGAATTGGGACAAAGTTCGATCGTAACGGGCATGAGTTCATTCGGCGCCTTCGTTATAAGACGAACATCAGTTTCTACAAGAAGCATTGCCAACCAACAATGCGTTAGTTTCCGAACCCGGGCAAATATCAGCTACTACCATCTCTACGTGCTACATCAACGCCCATCGGAGATTATAAACGTTTCCCTGTTGACATTGTATCGCGTCGCCAATCGTATGTAATGCATGCCGTTGTAGAAGCACATTTCAACACGGCACAGCGAAAAATCCGCGACAAAGTCAGCCGCTGGCGTCGAAAAATGCATTTTAAATTGTCTCGATCCAGACGTTAGTGAAACAACGTACGGCGCAAATTGTTCACGAAAAATTCCGACATACAGCAGACTGACAGTCTTTTTCCTCTGAAGATACATTTTTCTATAGTCGATGTAAAAACGAATTCGTCCATGTGCTGCGTGTGGTGCCCAGTGCCATAGTTTTTTCAGGAAGGTAAACGCTCGACGACAACAACAATTAATCCACATGTTCTACAAGCTGTTGTGTAATCGGAAGTGCCTGAAAGAAAACTCTTTCACACGACGGTGTATCGGTTTAGACAAGCCGATGGGTCCGGGGTTGGCTGCTCGGGAGCTACGTTAGAATGAGCACAGGTGACCGTCACGTGGACCACATTTGGCCTGTCGTATTACTATGTATCGAACGTTATTGAGCAGAAGTCCAACATGACAACGCTCGACTTGCTCGCCAGTGTTTTTTCAAGGCGCTCGCAAGATGGCAACAGGTCTGCGAGTGATTTAGCGCCCCAACTGAAGCTGTAGTCGCGCTCGGTTGTGAATACACATTCCAAAAAAATCGATTTAGATACAGTCTTAGAAACGAAACTTCCAAAGTGCCGTCTTCTGTACGTACGCGTACAGGAGACGGCACCTTTTTTTACTGAATTTAACTGACTTTTTTTAAAAAAATTCGTTACACAGCACAGTCTTGCCCATATCTAAGGTGATATTTGTTGTTTCCAGCTCTTGAAAGCGAAATAGTTCTCCTTTTCGTGTTTATGTCCGAGTTGTATAGATGATTCACAAAGGAAGCAAAAACAGTTTGGCTCGCGATAACAACGGATGTGTTTACAGTAGGTAGGACATTGTCACTGAACACGAAAATTGTCACATCGAAATCCTATGCAGTCGGTTAGGAAAGAGACTACTGAAGTAGCCATTGTTGTGGAATGAACAGGAAAAACTGCACGTTTCCTTTTAGCTAGCAATGTATTAATAATTATGCAGACAAAGGCAGAGACCGTAAGAATGGTAGCGTATCAGATAGTTAGAATCTAGCACTCACTCCCGTGATTCTCCGCTATAGCTTCTGGGAACATTGTTTTTTTCCATGCATCGGCAGACGAACAAGTTGTCGAGCGTGCTAAAACAACAGCCATCTTGTCGACCGTCGGACCCCAATTGAACGAAACTGATTGATTTCAGTGTCATGAAGTGTTTCTAAAGCTATATACATAAGATTGTACTGCATTTTTTCCCCGTGTATTAACTGCTGTTTTACGTATAGGACGATCACGGTTATGAGTATGCTTGCGTCGTTTCGTTCAGGGTGCCAAGGATACGAACTCAAGACTCATTATCATAACCTACAAATGATTTTACCTGCATTTTCTAATAAAAGGAATAGATTTGTGAAGTACTAGTGATAAAATTGTCGACGACAAGATACGCCAATAATTCGAAAGAAGTCGTAGCATGTACAAAATGATTAGCCATTAGGCTAAAATTCTCCAATAAACGAGCAAGTCTGACGCCGTGATGAGCTGCAGCGCAATGCATATATGGCGTCGAAAAAATCTATTCTAGGTTAAGGGGGGGAGTACTTTTTCAGCAGTGACTGCTATACAGTCTCTGTTCATTGGAATATGTAAGACAAAGCGACTCGCTACAACTACTGCGTCGAGGAGAACCAACAAATAACCAAACAGTAGGCATTAATATATTGAGCTAGACCAATGCATCGTTATCATTACTGCTAGGATTCAAAGGCTAACCTACGCATCTGCTTGTTAATGGGGGAAAAAGCATGAACAAGAACAAATCCAAATGATCCTGAAGTGTTATTAAGACGGCAAGAATCAAAACTGACCACAACGTCGATGGATTCAACGGCTAACGGTTGCGTTGGCTCCTGAAGTTTGACGTTTTCATCTGACGGGGCCATCAGACCTGCAATAAGTACATTGAGCAAAATATAAAAATTTAGATATTTGGCTGATCTTCAATGAATAGTTGTACTGTTTTTGTCTTTACACCCAGACCTTTTTCACTAGCTACTTCATGCTAGCGTTTCTGTATTTCGTGCGTTCTAGTGAAGCTTTTTCCAGGTAGCTTAATGTAATATCCGATGATTTTATATGCATCATGTAATTAACTTTCAAATAAGTTAGGTTATTAGAGCGAACAAACCTTTGCCGCGTTATAGCTTTACTCAAGTCATGAGAAAAATGAGAAGAATACAAAATTTCAGTTCCATAAAAGGATAGCTGATTGTAAAATCTGTACTTTGTCCTTCTATAGGAGGGGAGAGACTGGCGTAGACTAAAAGCTGAAGTGCTTGTACGATAAGACGACATAAGCGATGATATAACCCAGGCCAGATTTTTGAAGATGAAAGAACCAATGAATAAATTCAGCAGGGAAGAACCCTAAAAAAAAAAAAAAGAATGTCTAGTTTCAGTGATTAATCTGTTTTCGAATCACGTTACACTTTGTCGGGCAGTAGCACATTTTCTGAAGATCGCCGCAGAGGCCCATTCCGGGACACAAAACACACACGAGAATCATATTGTCCATATGTAGGGGGCGGAAGTTGGCAATAATATCTTCAATGGCACTCGAGACACTTCTGAAAGATTTTCTTTGGAAATAAATGCGATGCTTTCTTGCTGCAGTCTCTTCTGTAATGGTGCTCAGCGTAAAGCTGCTTCCTTGTCCAGCGGCTGTCGATGGGACAGGCTTACTGCCACTGGTCACAAGTTTTGCGAAGTCCCTTTTATTTGTACTAACGGAAGTTGTTCTATCCTGTAGGTTCCGGCGGTACATCAATACAACGTTGTTTTTTAGAAAAGCGCGCTGGCTGCTCTCGCCAAAAATTTGCCAGCTCTCTTATAGTCGGTGCTCGCGTACGGGTAAGTGCATATCGATATTGTTGATTACCGATTACCAGCTGTCTGCGCCTTAATGCCAATCGTCAGGCTCTTTGCGGTCCTTTGTAACTCCTCTGCCGCTATTGGGTCTAGGCATAGTCTAGGCATGTATTTTTGCTGACAAATAAGCACACAAGTATTGTTCACACCGCACATTGCTGCCGTCGCATTGCCAAACAAAGGGCATAAAGATAACCTCCTTGCAGCTGCTGACCATGGAGAACCCGTCTGAGCGAGAACCCTGTGCGCGCCTCTTTAGACAAACAGCGTTTTCGCTGCAAGGGGTGATAACAGTCACAGCAGTCGTAGGGAGCACCGTTCCGATACACGCAGGACGAATATGCGTTTTTGTCTGCGTATCGATGTTTGCATAAATGTCTCTCTGTAGCCACTTCTCGCTGTGTGTGCGCGTACGTGTGTATGTGTGTAAATTACTAAACTACAACAAACGGAACAAGGCTAACGCTGAGGAATAGGTGAAGCAACCCGACAGACGAAGCAAAGGCAATAACCCGTGCGGGTATTGCCCGTCTAGTTGTAATCTATTATAACCACTATCAGGAGCGCCACCTTTCGGCAAGAACAGAAAAGTAAACATTTCTTTCGCATGGCACTGCGTTGGTGGCCTCGTCGCTTGATTGTATCGGTTCATCATCATCATCATCATCCGCACCGTACAACAATCATCAAGAGAGCTGAAAGAATGTACGTGAGAATCCGTGCCTTTAACTAGTATCTCTATTTGTTGCATTGACTTCGCCCGTCAAACTGGGTTTGACCTATTTCAACTTAACACAACTACTGTTGATACGGGATCAAAGACTGCGTCGTGTATTCCACGATTGCTCTCTGCAAATATGGGGACGCTATGCATATTTTTGCTCAGGTTTGACACATTCGATACTTATTTTCCATATATTGCTGAGCTTTCACTGTTCTATAGGGCAGCGAACAAAAATCTCGGCTTATTTGGGTACCAACTCCCAAGCGCAATCCATTAAACGGTCCTCCTGAAGACGGGACACTCTGTGAAGGCGAAGGAGCATCAACTTTTCTTACCCGCGTGATTCGACAGTGCGCCTAAATGATGACAATAAGTGACCACGAAACAGCAGCCACATTGGCTTCCGTTCCTCAAGGTCGTAGACCCATCCGAGTTCGGTGCAATATCTATCGACATGTCCCTAAAAACACTATTCTTTCTTTCCGCTTGCGGTCTCTACGCCCCCTATTTCATTACGCTCACATGAGTTAGGCCTTCGACAGTTAACTGTATATATTTGTGCGCTACAGTAGGTATTAGATATCTAGAGTAAATATCGATTTTTTTTTTTTAACGCCATCTACATAAGAAATACGCGCTTCGGACTATTATGAACGCGTGGGGTTGGCTCCATACGTGGTGACTGTCCGGTAATAAGGAAACGGTATTTTAGTGAAGCGCTATCTTTTTCGATTTATAGCATGGTTCAGAATGCTTCGATCCCATCGATGGCCATATTTTTTTAGAATACCATAAGAAAGCATACGAAAAATTGAAACAAACGAAATATGTATGCCATTGTATGGTGCTATACAGGGAATCTCCCTGCGTGAAGGTGAGGAATAGATCTAAGGCTAAACATAAGTCTAACACTATAGGCGTTCTAATAAAATTGATTTTTGCTTGTAACGGTTTCTGTTGCTGTCTCACCATACAAAGGGGTCTTGCATTATATTATAACAACCACAGATGTCATATAATGCAAATTCAAGAGATCTGGTATCATCGTGTATAAATTTATCCACACACGCCATCACAACCGTTTGTCTTTTTCTAATAAAGAAACGTTGCTTGTTTGGGCTTACGGGGCGGCTACCAGTCCAAAGCGCATAGATATTATGTGCAGTTTTTAAGCTAACTAAAAACAGCCTAAGATCGTCCGATTGTCCTGCTCTCATGTTCGATTGTTTTTTTCTTTCTGCGGGAAACCGTAAAATACTTCTAGACTTTCAGAACAAGATCACATTCAAGATTGTTCGCAACCAGCGGACGCGGGTCACAGCCGCGAAACGCATTATGTAAGTCGTGTACACGGAAAAAAAAATTGTTGGGGCAGGTGGAATCATTGCAGATTTCCACAATCGACCACGCGGCAGCTACACGACCCAAGCGGTGTGATCCCCCCCACACACACACACCGTATCTCATTGACAGCACGTTTTACGTTTAGAGCGTAGAGGCCGATATTTAGAAACGATAACAACAATGGCCAGAGCAAAAAACAAATAACTATATATTGGATTTCTGTTAGCTCGGACTCAGGGCCGTGTTTTGCAAAACACAATGTTGCTTAGATACTTCTACGAATTGGCAATAGCAGCTGGTCTGCTAACATGGATGAACGTCTACGTAGAAACAATTAGGGCTAATTGTAATCATTAAGTATTTTGATTGTTTGATTAAGTGTTTGAAGAAGAACCCTTCTCATTGTGTTTATATGTTCGAAAAATATATGGTTTCATAGTGTTTATCATTACTAATACAGTACTACTGACATTATGGCATATATTAGGCCAGATGAGCATATTATTTTTTATATCCGGAAGCGGGAAGCCTGCCAGTAGTTGCCACCAAAATTCAGGCATTCGCAAAAAAACATTAAGGCTTATTGTTAACAAATTAACCCTATAACGAAATACTATTGACCATTGCTGGCCACTTACAATGTAGGAAACGGAAATTAGAAATGGACTAATTCTATATAAGAATGATAAACACATTGACCGTTCGATCGTTATTTCTGCTGTAAGTCACATTTGTAATAATGTACCTATTTGTACCGCTATAATATATTATAGCTAATTTTCTTGCAATCTAGCATGTATCAATAGTAGCATAGACTTCAGTTCACTTAAAAGAAATCCGAATCTCTTAATGTTAACCATCCTGCAAGAAGTATTTTACCGCAAGACGAGTCATGAAACAATTTACCGAGAGCAAGACTTCTGATTCCGGCAGTTGATTGCTGGCAAGAAATATAAATTGGGTTAATAACTCATCACGGGCTCGATAAGAAGCCGTAATCATCGTACCCAAACGGCCTATCGCAGTCATCCATATGTCAACGCAATACGATGATCTGAACAATTTGGTCGTTTCGTGATTCGTTTTAAGAATGATTATCTAAGACAGTGAGTTATGAAGCAGGGATGCTGAAAATACGTATCGTGGGGAGCATGTTTTGTTAGATACCAAGTAAACCGATAGGCTGATATATATATAACCTTTCCGTAGACTGCAATTATCATAGCAGTTTTAGCCGTTCTCTATTATTCGAGATGCTGTTCCCTAGGTTGTGCGCATCGCCGCCTTTCCTTCCTTCACGCAACATAGGCCGCCTAGACGGTTTCGTTATTGGCGCTTTCGGACCCAACTGGCAAGTCGCGAAAAGCTTAGTGAACTGAATCGTCTCATTTTACCATCTTCATCTAAGACTGTCATGACAACAGCGTCAACGACAAAACAAGATGGAAGGTCGACGAACGTTCATCGTTGACCCAGGTCTGGCTTTCTCAGACCTCTCTCATTTGGCCACAGTCCACATGAGGAATAAGAAAGCATTCTAGTGAACGAGAAAGCCTTAGTTTCTTTACTAATTTCCGTCGGAGTGACGTGATCCACGTATGGCGTGCTTTGATAACCTTTTCGTGCTACTTTTTACGAAATAGTGCATGGAAAGCCGACCTTCGAAGAGATGGAAGCTGCTCGCTCGCCTAACTAGAAATCCGCTGCTTTATTTTTTCGAAGCACAGCCGTTTCGGATGCGGCTGCACAAGCGGTATATGATTACACGAATGCCTATAAACTAGGAGTTCGCGTTCAAAAAGGATTACTGGAAATAAAATCGTACAAACTAAGTTTACGTAACGTAAAGTTTCAAAACCTGTTGTGAAATAGAATGCTGCTCAAGTTGATAACATTTAGAAAATTTTATTTAGATGGTGGAGTTGCGTTTCACTTTGTTCCATCTAGCAAACTTGAAGGAAATGCTTATGAAAGCGGAACAAGCAATCTATTGTATTAATCAAAATGCACCTATCCTTTATTTCCGCGTCTGTTTTTAGCTCTGGCAATCTATAGGCAATCATTGCTCCCTAGCCTGATACCACGTCCTACGGCTTTCCTATTTTCCTGAAATGGGCACAATTAAACTTGTGTTTGTTTCGAGCAGAGAAATCCACAGATGTTTAAGCCTTCAAGTAGACCTGGCCGATCCAACCAACAAATGAACCTAGGCACAATCCTACTATATATTTCGAAACGAGTTCCTGTTACAAAGGTATCTCATAAAACCTACTCTCAATGCTTTCTTCGGCTACGACGTCTTGAAACTCTAAAAGTAGGAGAAAAATACAATGATAGTCGAGTAGTATTCCGGTGACACTTCTGCAATACTGGATATTCTTTAAACGACTGTGATATTCGCATGGTGCGTACTTTCATACGAAGCGAAAAGGATAACCCCACTAATAGATCGACGAGTATGGATTATGCATGGACAACTCTGTAGATCGATGCATGTATATATTTCTTTCGTTGGGGGAACTTATACTACGTCCTTATCAAGGCCTTAAGTACAGTACATAAAACAGGTTCCGCGCGCGAAAATTTAACCTCTTGGGAATTATACGGTGCAAATACTGAGAGATAGCATTTTAGTTATGAACAACGGCTTTCATTAATGTGTATACAGGATGAACGGATACATACGGAATGATGCGTCTTGAACTGAAAACAAAAGCGCAAAAGTGCCTCTATTGCAGAATAAGTATGATTTGTCGCCCACGAATCGTGGGTCGAAGTCGCGAAACCGGTCATCGATGTGGTGCCTTTGGTGGTTGTCCTTTCAACCCGATAGGATTAAGTTATGAAGTATAAAAACTACGACTGCTAACGAAAGCCAGCTCATTATGATCGATACGTAGACGAGTGAGAGCAGCACAAAAAATGCTTCACACGCACCGAATTATAATCGCGACACATCGGCTAGAATTTCTTTATGGATTACAGACAGAATTGTGTATTGCACTCAAACACTTTACCTGCAGCTTTTTTGCCTCGATCAAAGTCTAACTTAACTATCCTTCATCATATCATTAATTATCCTCTCAGTGTTTTTTCCTCAAATAATTTCTGTCACAATCAGCCAATCTTATAAAAATCGATCATATCATCCGTCAGGAGTAACTCACGAAGGGATGGCTATTGATTTGCATTCCGCCGCAAATATTATACATGGTTGTTGTAATAGTTAAAGGCAAAAGTTCAGCCCAAGCAAGTGTATAGACTAATATATCCCACATTATTAGGCATCTAAGGCAAACCGTGTGAGCTTTCAATATGCTGTTAACATTGCCCATTAATGATAGATACTTGCAATGCTAGCGAAGCATAGGTTACGCCTGGGAGTCGGCCATTACTCTATAAACAAAGAGTTGGCCAAAAACAAAGCGATACGAATTACGTACTAACGCCAGTAGCGAGTTGTTCTAGAGGCTTTGTCGTGGGATTTGCAGGCGCCTAACAACAGCTGCGTTTGCATCCTTCAACAGCAAAATAGGTCAACTGGCTTAACAGGCCACATGAAACAACGCGTTGATACTATTTTAGTCAGGAAAATTGTCTGAAGACGCACAGATCGTGAGGGGGCTGGCCGTGGTACCAATCATGTTATGACCATAGAACGGTCGGGTCTGTCATTTAGAGAAACCATTGCTTACCGTAGCAAAGAAACACGATTCACTCATTCGCGTTTCCATTTCTCTTGCGAAGCAGAAGTAGTATCGTGAAATAGTGACACCAGTGGACTGCCTTCCAATTGAATAGCCGCTCAATATGTCCTGTTAATGGCAACACGTGGAACTCTAGCGGTGTTATTAAACCTACTTTCAACGCAAAAGCCCTCTGTGACTCTCTAGAACTGTTCAGTGATATCAGCTAGAACATATGTATGTGAATAGCTTGCTAATTGTTCAGCGTCCATTCCGTGTGACCCTGAATTCCTGATACATGAGGATGCATGCAGGTAATGTCATCACCCGACGACTGGGGTGAGCGACAAATTGTCGTGTTATATCGATAGTCGTTAACGGGAAATACGTACAGTGGAACAAGCATATACTTGTCACAACTTCTTAAAAACAACTCAGTCCTCAAAAGTTGGATAGCTTTCATATATATGCGTGTAAGCAAAAGCGTCACATTCAGAAGATAGAGCCTAAGCTACGTAATTTTTTGGCTCTTTGAAATAACTTAGTCGGAATTTGAAGCGTAATATTAGCAGAAAGTCTCGTTACGTCAATTTAATACTAACGAACAATCGAGGACCGAATAGCGGGCTTACTCTCCTTCAACGTTCAACTTCAGTTCCATGAACAATCGTTTACCGTTGCAATGAAAAGTATTAGCTGGTTAGCGAAATTAGCGTAGCCTTTTTACTTACTTGGCTTAAAGCTTAACTGTACATATTAAATCACTCATAATCGTAAAAAGAGTAGCAAGCATCGAATAGGGCGTATTAATTAACGACGCCTTATTTGGGCCTTGAAGAGGACGTCCGAGCTTTTTTTCTACGAATTTAATTAAATTAAGTCATTCTGCTATTTCACATTGGCACATCGCCTAAATATGGGACGAGGCTCGGGAAGACCATGTTAAAGCTTAGCATTTGGAAAATCATTGGCGGATTGTCGTTATTTGCGTCGCAGAGCTCCGAGAACAAACTTCTGGCAGAGGAATTTGCAAAGTCAGGCCCTATATTCTTCAGTGCCTTACATATAATTCAACATTAAGTTCGTTGCACTCAAGTAAGAGGACCACAAAAAGGCAGAAGAACTATAGCCTTCTGCCAAAAAACAGAATAATGCATTCGCTTACGTTTTGAAGGTCGCAGCTTATTCGGCGGAGCCTATAGATACTCCGATAGTCTTCTACCAGTACAGAGTATGATTTCCCTGCATAAAAATATTTTGCAGTTAACTATAATCTTTATCACTGTGTGTAAGACTCATGCTGCTTCTTTTTTACTCGTCAAGGTTTGAAGGGCATCGTACTAGCTCCGCGACGTCTTTGCAGGTCCCGTGCCTCTGATCTATTTCAAGACGATCCGAATCATTTTGTAAACGAAATTTCCCTAGAGAGCCAAGCGTCTGTTCAAAGAAATACCCCAGCATCGCCCACTTACTGGTAATGTGTTTTGTTCGAAGTACTTGAGTCAACTATTACGTTACGTAAATACATCGCACTGTGTGTGAGTACAATTGCTATAGCTAAATTTGACTCGGCTAGTGTACCTTTGTTTTGATTAGGTTTCTATCGTTTCGAACCCGTAGTTTTGTTGCCCACTGACCGACCGACCGATCGATCGAAGCGTTACAAGTAGCATTTTTCTAATTTCCTGAGTTCGCTAATGCTGATGCTAGACACTTGCTTTTCGTGTGAGATCATCGAGTCCATTGAACGAACAGTCTATACTTTCTGTCCGTCCAACATAAAACGCTAGAACTTTAAGTCAAGAGACCTAGCGCAAAAAATCGATGTTTCAATTTTCTGAAATAAATCACTAAAATCAGGTAGATGTTTGCAACCTTTCTCCTCTGATCACCTTTGACTGCTGTGCCGTCGACGTAAGTAACAGCGTATTGGTCCACCACCATGTTCTTCATAATTGTGGTCAGCTTCAAGTTGCAAACGGCTATTGAGTAGACGTTTGCCGTTATTAAATGCAGCGGGTCTGGCGGTGGAACGTGCTTCATATGTCTTTCATGCGGCAGCACCGGCAACAGCTACATCGAACGTGCTCCCAAAACAGCTGATATCAGCTGACCTAAGCGCCGGAGCGTAATTTTGCGCTCATAGGTCCGCGGGGTACATCCGGTCAGCGTGTATCCACCCGCACACACAAATGTAGAGGTATCTTGTTGCCGTATGCAGTCGTTGTCCAGACTCAAAGGACACACTTCTTGACCACGCCCAGTTTGTCTCGTACCTTCTGGTCTTGAAGGTTCTTGCCCAGTCACTGCATACCTGTCTGCCTTTGGACTGCATGCTTGCAGGCCACGCTAGCCTGAATCAACACTCACTGCTGTCGCCTTCCACAGCGACACTACGATATTAAAGCACCAGCAGCAGTGGGACTAGCACCCTTAGCAAAGGAGAAAGCTGTGCTGTAAACAGATTTTGTCGGAGCACTTGTGTCTCCTCTCTCTGTGTCCTCTGTGTATTCCACTTGCCGTACCCTGTCGCGTTTTCTGTTCTCGGTTTTACAGTAGGACTGCTTGAAACTGGCGCTGGCGCGAGCCCAACTACATTCTCAAAGGAATGGTCTCCGACAGCTATCGCACAGAGGCCTCTGCAACTGGGCCGTATGTACAGACGACTTTGAATAGGCAGTTTTTGCCAAGCACTAGGTACAGAAGGTTTCGTTTTGTATACAGCTAAGTACAGAATAAATAAGCAAAACGAAAAGATGGATAAACAACGAAACGAATTTATAATTTATTATGTCCCTCGTTAGGTTGAGCTTTTGTCTTTCAAGGTTTCGTTCCTCACGGCTGTGCCACTAGCATTAAAAGCTTTCCCGCCGTCTTCTCAGCCTCCCATTGTGTGAGCATGCGTTTTTTTACGTGCGTGTATGCATGAGATAGCAGAAAGCTAGAAGTCTACTACTATTACGATTAGTCACTGTTATTGGCTCTTAGTGTCAATAAAGAGCGTTTACGTTTCGAACCAGCAGGGGGAAAAATTAAGGGAGGCCTAATTTAAAAAGCCTACATTTAAGGCCAATTCATGCACTAATGCCAATGCGATAGTCGGTCAAAGGAGGTGAAAATAGAATATTTTTTAATTCAAAATTCTTGGAGTCGCAATCCTTATAGGGCCATAGTAGAGCGTCCACGGTGCGGGACACAAGTTATCAGGAAGATACGTTATAGGTCTTCCTTGAAGAAAATCATCGGCACAGCTATTTAGAAAATTAGCGAGCTTGGTCATATCTAGCTTTAAGATCCGTCTTTATTGAAAATATATAGATATGTAACGTTCTATTTCACTTCGGTCCAGTTCGTTCGCTTATATTTCACCCAAATAGAATTGGTTTATATTATTTTTAGCCAGCTTGAATTGCCTATGGTGTTATGCATCAGACTTCAATTACAATCGAACTCCTAACGATTTGCGAGATTCTCTTTGACAGAGTACTAATTCTTTAGTTATAAATGTTAATTATGTGTAAATTATAAATGTTGGCTGTTTTGTGCAATAGGCTCGCCAATGTGCCACGGATTTCTATCGTTCTTCACAAGCCGAATATATGACCTTGACTGACACATTGTCAATTGATCAATTAAGAGATTAATGAATTAATTAACAATTAGTTAATTGTCAACCAAGAGACCTATACGATTATCTATATAATTGAAAGGGCTTTTTTGCAATCTGCTGAAAAAGTTTCTTGTACTCCGATGACGGATTTGCGAACGATTTGATTTTTGCAAATTTGCGGTACCTCCCTCAGGCCACTCACGGCCAGTGGCTAGAAGAAACCTAAAGAACAGCTGACTCGTGCTTGCCGTGTGTGTGTGTGTGTGTGTGTGTGTGTGTATTCTTATGTACGGAAGACAACTTTTGTCGATAAGGCAGCACTAACTTCAGTTTCTTTTCTTCAGGTGGTTTGCATATCGGTCTATTTGCTACAGACATATGTGATATAATAAAAGAAACTTAATGAATGAATATCTTGAGCCCTTCTACTAGCTAGGGCCACAAATAAGTATCGGTCCAACTATTTGACAAGCCCATGTAACTTTGCGATGCTTTGTAAACGAGATGACAAGCTGAGAACGCCACAACCCGCAGGCGTACCTGATACTTTTTCGATAGTGAGTTGCGTTACTAGTTTAGCCGAAAGTACAAGCTGCCATAATCAGAATTTAACTAAGCACTGTCTGAAATGAGTTAACCTGAACAAAAAGCCCTAAAAATTTTTTAGGCGATTATTTTTTTGTCAGTATTGTCCAGCGTTTAATCTGTTATGGCTCCTACTTCTCCGTTCCCCGCCGTAAGCATAGTTGTAACAAGTCGAGTTTCTGCAGAAATGTATTTATTGACAGAAAACTTCCACCGTAAAAGGAATTCAGAATGATAGAGCAAAGGTAACACGAAGCAGGCTGAGAGGGATAAATGCAGACCAGTAGGCATGTTGCGTTGCTTCATACTTTAGCATAACTTCATGCTACTTTAGGTCAAAAGTGTTAACATTTTACCCTGGCATCGAGTTCGGACCCTGAAGGTTGTTATGCTGAATGAAATACAATTATTATCTCGACATCGATTTCTTGCCAGTGTCAAAAAGCTGCAGAAGTAATTCTGTTGTGTACAGTGACGATTCGGACACACATTCGGTAGGTAGGTAGGTAGGTAGGTAGGTAGGTAGGTATACACACATTCGAATTATCCATTAAAAGTAGCTAAAAATATTTGTCATTGAGCTTGAAATGGCGCCTTGTTCTGAGCTATAGAATCATTGCCGTATACCTGGTCCAGGCTCTCTTGAGAGCTTTTTTGTCGTGAATAATCAGTGTCGAAAATACTATTTGTCGTCACTTTACATACGCGTCCTCAAAACCCAAGGTCAGGATAAATTCTTGCACCCCGCTTCACGATCCTAATATAGTGCAACAAGAGCCCTCTGGCGGCATGTATCAGCAAATACAGCATTAGCAAAAGAGAAGAAGTAAATAAATACGATACATACTTCTACGTTAACCTAATTAAAACTGTTCCTCTAATCATACGTAAGTTGTATTGTTCCTCTCTTACCAGTCGAATATCTAGTTCCTACTCCGTTTGTTAACGGAGATACATACCATATGTTTATATCTGCAAGATTGATACTGAGGCACTCAGCCTCGCTCAAAGTAGATGAACAAGGTCGTGTTTAGGCTTACGGTGCTCAAGTAAATTAAGCTTTCATCTTAACCGACCTAACGCGCATAACTTTTGAGAGGTGAAACTGTTGCTATCCAAGTGAAATAACTCCTCTCTTATTAACCTCCGTCCTCGATACGACTGATTCCAAACTACTAGTAAGTTGATTTCTATCTTCATCCAGCTTTGCATTCTTATTAGGTACGCACCTGATCCAATTTACTTGCTCATCGAGCAGCTAATCTAAACTGTTTTCGCATCTTCATCCACGAACTGGGCCAACTGCTTACAAAAACCTCCTTTTTTTATTTCTTAAAACAACCCCACTTGCCTAACTATTTATTATAAAAGCCTTAAACCGCTAACCAAATTTAGGGCATAAGTTCCACCTTTTCTGACTCTCTATCCAACGGCCGCTTCGATCGTTGAACTGACATATAATTGCTTTCCGCATCAGCAAAGTGGACCGCGCGCGAAGCGCGGAACTTCAATGGTAGTTGTGCATAATAAGAATACGTTAACTATCACACTTAATTGACAGTTTTAACTTTGGACAAAATAATCTTAGTTTACGTAGGCTGATCGGACGTCTTGATGACGATAAGCCCCGTTGCTTTCTTTGGGACAACCGGAACACTCCCTTTTCGTCAAGCTAGGCAGTAGAAACGGATCTAAGTGTTGTCTGTTTTCTATCTACTGGGTTACTAGTAATGTAGTGTTGATACGAACAAGGGCGGACGTGAGGCCAAAGTCCGCTTTAATCCATTTATATCGCTACCAACAATAACAAGAGCAGAAATCGTCGCTTATCCAAACGAGGGGTCTCATTATGCTTGCCAGGTGTGCTAAAAACAAAAGCAGCAGAATTAGTAGAAACAGAACAATGAAAAATGTTTGACTTCCCTGGCAATGATGTTATCCGGAGCGTACAGATACTCCACGTATAAATGTCACTATGTAATATTTAGGGAACAGAGAGGGACTAAATATATGGGCTCTATGGTCTAATTTGCAATCGTTTGATTACTTCAGTTTGATGTGATATCTTCAGCAATCTTTAGATAATATCACTTAGATGAAGTTATTATGTTTCGATTGTAAAAGATTCGGCTCGCATCTGTCTCGATACAGAGAGGCCCGGGAAGAGCACTTACTATATGTGAGATATATAAGATTTTTGATTCAAAGATGTAACAGCACAATTTTCCTTATACATATAGCGTACAAACAGCACGTTTGTGACTCAGTACTTATAATAACTCTACCGCTTTTACTCTACTAGATCCACCGCGATCTACTCTACTAGATCTATACCTAAAAATTACGTTAGTAACCTAATTGGACATGGGTCGCTAAAGTCGCAAATGGATCAACCCGCACGTGCTTTTACAGCTCGAGTTCACATTTAGTATTGATTAATCTGTTACGCTTCACACTCTATATGGAAATTACGTACGTCTATATATTTCCATGTTTTTCGATGTTATTAAGTGTGCTGGTATATTTCCACAATCGGGTTGTTAGTATCGGCCTAGCTCTAACTATCCTTCTTTTACGTATAAATATCAAAATCCGTTTACTCTTCCACCTCGTTTTCAATGGTTTAAGATAATACGCAATTTGTAGCTCCTATTTCCTCCATTATTATGTCATACAGAATCTTGCGGATATGAGCAATGCTAGTTAGTAGTGGCAATGATTAGAAGTTAAGGAATCCATGAACTGTTACACACCTTAACTTTCTGGCAGTTGTCTGAAGAGACCATTTTTTTTGGGTAAACGTTAGCATCACTGAACGCGGGTCCTTCGACAGCTATTTTCAGAGTTTTACAACCAACAAATGAATCATTACAAACTAAATCCAAATGTTCACTTAATAATAGAAAACTTGAAATATTAAAAAAAAAAAACTTAATTTGATGAACATAAATATTTTACTTTTTGACTGTTACTTTACTTGTGTTCATTCACATAGTTTTATAGACTTCGCTATATTTACTTTCTTTTATATACATATGTATATATACCTTATATATATGTATATATACCATTATCAGAAAGACATTCGGCAGTGTCTTGACGACAGATTTGCCAACCGGTATCGGTTCTCCTTAAAAAGCCTAGAAAATTACCTACCTACTTCCATAAGTTTCTGCGACTACTTCAGTTGCCTGTAGAAGAGGCCATGCTTTTTGATCAGCAGAAACAACTGCGTGCCTTTACAGCCGGCGTCGCTATCCGCGCTGATTCTGATCCGCTTGTCACCTCTGTTTAACGTCTTTCGAAAGTTCCATGACCTCTGGTCTTTTCGCAAGCGAGCAGCGCTCTGGGTCACTCTTAGACCTTTATTCTTATCTTCTGCAAAACCCAGTTCCCATTCGAGAAGAAAGCATTTACTCGTTTTGAGCTCAAATGCCTGCGCCTTATCGCGTTACGAAATCCAATCGACTATCGTATATAATCGTGTATAAATTTATAAAAGTCGATCAGATCTTGTAGTGCGCGATGGCATGCTGTCCCACCATTTCCTAGTCCAGTATGGGCTATTTGCTTTGAAAATGAAAGAAAAATTCATCACAAATTCTTCCATATATATATAGGGTCGGAGATTATGACTGAAATGGAAGTGAAAATAAGTACGGCAATATATGCAAATAATGATTATTTCTATTAAATGTGTCTTCTCTATCCAGAACATCTATTCATTGTTTGGCCGTTGTCGTAGATATATTCTCAAAGGAGTACGGAGTTTTTTGCTCTGATAGCACCACTGGCCTATATTTCCCCATATTTGTCCAAACACTGACAACAGCAACGAGCGCCGTTGTCGCCAAGGCACTGACGATACAATAGCTAAGTTACGTAGAATTTCAGACGTCTTTGCCGGATCAGGGTGATTTTTGGCCAGTTTAAGAAAACAGTCGCTACTATAACGCTGTCACTGACTAATACTGAACGCACTCAATAAATGAAACGAAGATAAGATCTAAATGATCATTTAGATATTTTGGTCTGTGTACTAGTGATTACGAGCATACCTGTTTGCGCTTCTGCAACTGCAACTGCCTATCCTTTCTCTCCCTTTTACGGTGTGTTTGGGATAGAATATTCTAATAATATAAATAATAAAGTATAATAAACAGTTTTGTCTAGGAAAAATGTGTCAATACGGATATTCTTCGTGGACGTATTTATTCAATGTAGCTGCCGTTTGATCACGGTTACAATTAAGACGCTTATTCTTAAAATTTTTCTCTTTCAGCACGAGCTCCAAACGTGTACTAAGGCGTAAAGGAGCTAAAAACTTTAGAGCCTATCTGTACGGCAGCAATATAGCGTTGAAAACAGCTGTTAATCTGTGGAATAGTGTTGACTTCTCTCGCCATTTTGACGAATTTTTGAGCTCTTCTAATCTAATCTCTGTTAGGAATCCCTGTTGTCGTAACTGATGCAAACCCTCTTCAAATACCTGGGCAGCCGCCTAACAATCAGCGATAACGTTGACCGTTCATGCCGATCAGTCTTAGGAAGTCTATGGAGATTTAGTCAGCGTGAAGACATCGAACGAGAGCTTTTATGTCAATGATCAGTTTTCAATGCTTCAGCCACGATGAGTTTGCAGTTTTGTTCTAGAAAAAGTTACATTTTTTCTACCAAGATATAATAAGAGACCAAGGACAATGAATGATGAAAAATAAAGAATCTGCCCATCCAAACAGATACTGTTACGATAAACAATTTTATAATACGTAATAATATGGTAGGGCTTTTATCTACGGCACAACTTGCGCGTTGCTTTGTATATATCAATTGATCACAACGCCTAAATATACTCACGTTTAATTAAAGCCATTAGGTACACGTCAATCGAAACGATTTAGAAAACAACTTATTTGAAATATGCCACAATATGCAGGATTAAGTAGTTAAAGTCAGCTACTGCACGATTGGTCAATGTAACTGTTTGAAGTTGCATCGAATAATTTGAAACATTCGAAGTTGGGCAGATCATTCCGTACATTTGTCTGCCTTTGAGACAGCCCGTTACCCATTATAGATATCCTAGTTCGCTCTAGGTTCAAAAACTACGAATGCGTTATAGTCATACTGTATACGGACTGCGTAACTCCCTCTTTTCACCTGTGTGTACACGGCTACAAGGCTGTATGTTTCCGGTTTCGCTTTTGGTGCCCCTACGGGGCTCCCCCTTTAAGCATATAGAACACATTATGATGTTAACTCGCTAGTAGGCTACGCTTTGACCCGTTTGGCCTGATGTGCAAAACGTGTCCAATACGGAGCGCTGAGTATCTCTAGTTTCTGTACCCGCGTCTAGCACAGTAAGGCAGACCTAATCCTGCCAGATAGCAGCCTACCAAGGGCTCCGGCTTCGTGGTGGGATCCCGATTCTTCTCGCCAGCTTGCCGCCGCTACTGCCGGTTGTCGCTGCGTCAGACAGTAGATCAACGGGATAGCGCAAAAGCACAAAAAGGAGAGAACGGACAGCGTGGACATGTGAGGTTGACTACCGCATCAAAGTCGTCTCAACTGGCGCTGCTACCGGTAGCCCTGAAAGGGATTAAGGCAACAAACTGAAGTGAATTTCGGACACGTTGGCCTTTGGTGAGAACGACGATCAGAGACAGGGAAATGAAAGCCTCCTTGTTGTGAGACTATAATTAACTAGTAACTAGCTGCTATTGAAACGTTGTCGTAGTGTGCACTACAGTTAAGGGTATAATACGGCAAAGTCAGGTCCAAAACTTTGTAAACTTCTCAATGGGTTAAATACCAATCACAGACTCAATCAGTAAGTATGCTGTGCTTGGGCAGTAGTTGGTCACTTGTTGAAAAAACCGAGTTCGACTTTTGCGGGTGACATCCTGATTTTTTCCTGTTTCATTAAAGGAAATGTATGAAAATATACGCAGCAGGCACGAGTAGAGTCAATACCGAGACCGACGGCACAGAACGATGACAAAAAAGAAAAGAGAAATACGTCTCTACACCAGTTAACAGCTAAAGAGTCAAAAGGGGGTAACGACGAAGGACGAGTAACGAGAGAAGAAGGAAACAGAAAACGATGTTCAGACTGACGAAAAACGTCGTGTACAATCCAGACGCGAGCATATGCTCGTGCTAGCTTAAAGGAGGGGACTTTAGATTCAAAATAATTCTGCTATAGGACATTCACACACGTTGAATAAAAGGATAGGATAGACGAAATTATACAATGCTTTTTGTGTTGTTCAACACTTACGTTTTCGGGTCGTTGCCGCTTAATGGCCGGAAAATGATCGTAAAAGAATGGTATACAAACCTTGACACGTGCACACAACCTGGGGAACACCCACAATTACAGACAAGATAACAAAATCTCAAATGGTTCAACACACCTACTAGCATATCCCCTCTTTCCTAGCTTTTTTCCCGCTTTCCGCTTTTTTCTCACCTTTTTCGTTTTCTGGCTAGAAACAGACATCCGACGCACCTATCCAGTATATGGGCACGTTGTGGGCAATAACCCAAACCCCGTCCACGGGTCGTTTGTTCTGGTGTGACACGTCACTTGCATCCCACTCATAGATCGGCAACAGCAGCAGCTTAAATTTGCACGGCTCCCTCTGATGTGTTGAAACCGCAGAATTTCTGTCGAGGCAGTCTTTTGTTAAAGGGCAGGTAGAGATGGCGTAGTAGGGTGTAAAGGTAATGGGTAGATGCAAATAAGCTGCAAAAGAAATATTTGTGCGCTTCTACTATTCTCTTTTTGCTCTCTGTATTCAGAATCAGAAGACTTAAAGAGAAAACACGGACGAACTCCGAGCTTAACGCTGTCGTCGTCGTCGTCGTCGTCGTCACCAATGCCAACGACTATCCGCGGCGACTGAGGCTTTTTCAGATGCATAACACTGTTCCGGCAGCCTCAGTTGACGCCATACGCTCTTCAAAGTCAGTTCATCCAGAGACAGTGAATTCATAGAACAACGTCTTTTTCAAGTACCCATTTTACATTTCCCGAACACGAGCATACAAAAAGGGTTTGCACATTGGTTTGTATAATTTATAATGGCGAAGTTGTTGCCCACAAAAGGCTTATCATGAAGTGTGTATCTATCCGATGTGTATAACAGAAGGGACTTCTTCATGAAGGGTTCAGACAACTGCTAGACAGCTTGAGGATCGTAGATTTCACGCTGTAGAGCACAGCTAGACGGAAATTATTACTACGACATTGGCAATATATATGCTTTTTAGATTTTATAAAACACTAGCGTCTTAACGTAGCTGATGTTTTAACGATGTAAAATTGCATTTAATCAGTGATTTACTAATGGCTTTGCACTTCAAATGGAGCCAACTGGTCGCAGTGATAATCTTTGATTTGGGGCCGGGCAACTACTTTTAAATAAGTAGTCTCTAATGAAAAAAAGTACTATGAAGCTGCAAGAGCCGTACCATCTTGCTACTCGATATAGAGCAGACAGGAAGCGATGTCCTCCAGAAATCGTTACCGGTCGTGGTATTACCTTATTGCCTAGCGGAATTACTGTCGCGTGTATTTTGTCCGTAGTTATTGCATCTACAACAATTGGTAACTTATGGACCGGACGGAACACCTCAACCGAAATGATTCATAAGTTTAGAAAATTTTTATATCTACGACACTTGTAATAGCCCTGATCAACGCGGTGGCCGCATAAATAATGCAGCTTTTGTTTACCTTTAAGAACTCTATTCGAGTAGATATTTCGTAATGCTACTATACGTCCTTCCATTAATATCTACGATTATGGGCCGTAAAAACGATGTAAACATTACGACAAGGTTGTGTATGTATCGTCAAAGAACACCTGATTTTAGGTATATAGCAGACGTTGATTGACCTTGCGTTTGTTATATTCGACATACGACGAACGAAGAAGCCAATTTACTGCCGACCCTTGTGTATACTTGAGATACCGTTAGATTTGCTCTTTTAATAGGTTTGTTTGATAGCTACTCATATATATGTAGGGAGGATGATATGATAGATTTGAACAAGTTCGCTAGATAGATAGATACATAGCCTCGCTGATTTAGGATGCAATCCGCTAGCCATTGTAACTTGTGGCGTGCGCACTTCACAAACCCGTATTATAGTAAACACTTCAGTAATTTTACTGATTAGAAAGAAATTAAAAATTAGATTTTTCCATAAAAAAACGCGTCGAGATCCTTCTTTGGTGACAATGATGTAAGTACGTGCCCACGTCAGCTCATATCAGATTCGTAGGAATACCGGAGCCTACTCACAGGCTTTGTGAGAATTGACAAAACCCAATATACTTCGCTGATAGGGTACATCACACGGACCAAAATAAACTGTTTTTGTTTGAATTCTCTATGTACCTGCATAGGTACAAGAATTATAATCTGTCCGCATCTACGACACTCCACCTACCAAGGTCAATAAGCCGAGACAAGGGATAACATCTGTTGTGACGCGCGTCCTTATGTCGTTGACTTCAAAGATCGCCTAGCGCTGTAGGCACACAAGCGCATAGGGATAATAGATTCCAATCGCTTCTATAGACGTCCTGCCATCATACGACAACGATACTACCAGTAATAACGTGATCGATCGATATACGAGTTATGCATAGCTTTTGTGTTCCCGTAGCGTTGTTAGTTATAGAACGGAATGCTATGGTTAGTATTGATTTCTGGTCACAATTCTCTTCCACCTACTCGAAAGTCTCGAATAGCTAAAAAGTGGCTTAAACAAGCTGAGACTGCCAACATGACTGGTAACCCTTTAGTTTTGCATAACGCTACAAATCTTTGTATGAATAATAGTATAATCATCATAGCATTGAACAATATAGAGGCCCCGCATTTTTTTCCAGGGTAGCTAAGTAGGTAGGTAGGTTTTTGTAAACAAGTCCACTATCCTCTGATTTCAGAACTGCGATAAAAGATCTGCTTAAGTATTTAAGACAAAGCATAACCATTCTGGGAAAAGTTCAACTTCGAGAATCAGCACCGCCTATGACGACCTGAACAGTGCAATAAAAATACAGTCCATAAAGTTGTTTTAGTATGATACAGACTAGCGAGGTTTGAACATGCGTGTGTACTGCTAGACTTATTTTTAGCTCAAGGATGAAGGTAGCCTTCGTTGAAGGCTTGTACTTATTCTCAAACCGTTGTCGCAACATCGCTACGTAGCTCATAGTCGACATGCTGCATAGTGGAAATATCGCTGCTATTCGGAGATGTATGTGCGTATATATACTATGCCATGAGAACGTCCACCACCACGCAGTGGTTTACCCTTTGGGATCGATGCAGAAAAGGCACTAGAGTGTGCGAATGGCGTCTCAACCCTTCAGTGGTCGCTTTCTTTCTCGATTACGTGTTATTCCTCTAAGAGATTAAGTTTTCAACTATAAGGCTATAGGCAAAAACAGAAAAATATTTAGGTAGAGCACTGTTCTAGTTTATATAGCCGAACCTGCGAATGCGAACTCTGTTTGCATATGAGTTCCTTGACTCGAGTCGGAGAGAAAATTCTATATTTTATGCGAGCGTAAATCAAACGACCGCAGTTGGCGTCGAATCCCATGAAAATCTAAATTTAACCTATGCTGTAACCGTAACGCCGGATCAGGTAAGTCATATCTTCCATAAGGTAGCAAATCGACAATCCCTTATCGGACAAAATAGCGGTAACATTTATAGGGGAAAGAGAGCGCTCTTCCCTGCAGGGCGTAACACTTGCTCCCTAACAAACGGCCAGCTGGCAACGTAAACCTTCTAATTAAAACGTGAGATTTTACTAGGAAACTAGCATTATGATTAGACAAACAAAGACTTGTATGTATCCACGGTGCGTTGGTAAATGATTTGGAAAGAGTTTTCCACACGGAACGTTCATTGTTGCTTCTACCTGTGAAACATCCCGCTTGTGGCTATAGCATACTTCAACATTTCGGTCCAAAAATCAATAGATCAGTAGCTTGAGGTCTAGCTTATGGCCTTGAAGATTTTTTTCCTCCAGAATACAAGTCCATTGACTTGAAATATCTTTACTGTAACCCATTGTAAACGGCCCTCGATCGTAATAGTTGCTATTGAAAGATCAATAAGCATAGTCGACGTTTAGTATTCTATTGCATATATATAGTATTTAGATTTGAATATACACGGGCATAAGCCTACATCTTTTCAATGTGTCTCAGCAAAACTTTGTGGGCTTAATGGCTTTTCAAACTTGGATAAACTTATGCTTAACGACGTACTTTCTGTCTAGGTACAGAAAACAGTTACAGGCAGTCCGGCAGCCGGCAATCGTCACTTCGAGAAATGTTCTTAGCAAAACTATGCAGCCTAAAAGGATGTAGCTAAAAAAAAAATTGAAAAGTCTCATATCTGGGCGTAGTTTTTCACCAAACACGTACTTCATATAAGATTGACCTGTGTAAGCGCATGGCATTGACTAACTAGCTTGTCCTCGGTGCCCTCAATCACAAGTTCGTTTTCTCCCTTGTAGCATGATGATTTAGATCCATTTATATTAGTCGCTAGGAAGATAGCATCCCTCGGAACAGCACTTTTCGGCACTTCATTACGTCTCTTCTGGCCAAACGGAAGACTTACAAATTCGTCTGCTCCTCCACTATTATTGAAATCGCCAAAGATAAAACCTAACTTAACTCAAATAGAAGAGAAAAAAACACATTGGCGCACAGTTATATAGCTTACATGTTTAGCCATCATGGGAATCGGCATAGCAAGAAGGAAACTAAGCACAGCGACTCGTCTAGCAAACGACAGTTGACTGTTCACTCCGCTTGATATCTGCGATACATACACACCGGCCTTCCAGATGGTTGTGTTCGTTGAAACATCAAAAATGCATGTCTTAAATTGAGACATCGTCTGATCCATACTGCGTTTTCAAGAAAGCACGAATGCTTGCCTGCTTTTGCTTACTTGCTTATGCTCTGTTCTAACTGTTATTTACTGTCGCCGTACATCAGTTGTACCCGATGAACCTGTTAGCAAAAACGTTTTCAAACTCGATCCATCTGCTATTTATGTTTATTAGGTGAATCGTTCGTCTGAAGTTGTTCTCAAACTCGTTCAAAAAACAGTAGTCCACTGTCGATGCCAACTCTGTGAAGATGTACCGAGTGGGCGCCATATTTGAATGTCACGTCACTCAATTGAGGTTCGCTTAATTTAACGGCAGTATTTCGAAAATCTGGATAGTAAAGCAGGCTTTTCTGCACGTCGCATCCCATTGTTGCTATTATCTCGAAAGGTTCATGAGGCCCTTGAGGATAGGCTTTGCTGACCCCCACCCCATTCCCCGTCTTTCTCTTCCTCTCTGCCTCTCTCTCTCTCACTCTCACATATAAGTCTATTTATTTTAAAGGATTCGTTTGCTACCAAAGGAAACGCTATACTAGGCTGTTCTTCTTGGTTTCAGATTGCTGACCGAACTGCGCACGTAAAAAGAACTATTAGCTCTCTATATTCGTCTGTTTACATCGTGAGATGCCGAACCGGCGATCTACATCATCTACAACACCAAAAGCTAAATGACAAAATAAAATCACTATATTAGCCTAAAGGAATCAGTCTTTGACAATACGTAACCACGTGTAATGCAAATCGATCACACAAAGTATAAAACGTATGTATATAGGTATACAGCTCATTTCCGTTTGCATAGATGTCTCGGGTAATATCACCAAGACATTAAGCAACACGAATCATTACATACGCATATCACTATTTTTTCCACTAAAAGTCACAAATTAGGTGAACCTCGCCCGTCGAAGCCTTTTAATTCGACCCCCTTTCTTCCTCACTCTCTCTCCCTCTCTGTGCTTCTTTGTATCCTTCGTTCTTCTACGATGCCAATCGATGACGCTAAGGGGCGTAAGATACTTTTTATTATAGGACCAGAATCTGTAAGTACTGCATGTTTCACGAGCAGATATAGACAAAGAAGTGTGAGGTGATCTACGACACCCTTGTCGTGCTTCTGTTTCGAGCCTTCGCGGCCATCAGAATTAACGTTTCCTTTTATATCCATTAAACTGCCAGCGTCTCTGTGTATTTTCGCAATAAAGTGATAAGATCGCCGTTACCTACTCATCGATGCTCTACTCCTCGCAGCTTCTCTCAGGCTATGCGTAGGCCTATTTGTTTATTTAGTCGGTACCTGTTTACGAAGCATAATACTCTCCTGGGATCGTTTGAGCGGCAGCATCTTTTCTGACTTTTCAAGCCGCGATGCTGCCATGCACAGGTATAAAAGAAAGGCATGAAAAGTGACACGGATCTGTTATTAGTTTTTATTTTGATTGACGCAGCACTGCAACTCTGATAACCGGAAAAAGTTTTGGCCCATAGCAAATTAGCTAATGGTTTATACTAGTGAGTGGATAGTCATGTTGATGCAGTACCTACGTCAACAACATGATATAACTAAGTAAATTATAGTATTGATTTTAGTGAAAGGATGCTAAAAATTGAAAAGCTCACCTGTGCTCTGTGTCTCATACTAGCGAATGAAGCGTTTTGCATGAATCATATGGCGATCGCGTTGTGACTGAAAAGAGCATTCAGCTTAACAAAAAACATCTCAACAGCAGCTTATCATCGTTTTTTCAATGCGAATAGTAACATATTTTATTCCGTTATTGAGTTTGACTCAGCAAGTTCTGCTAGAAATCACTGGGTCTTATATCGTATTATAGAAAATCTCGACACTTTTTAATGGATCATTATTATTAGTGCTAGTGCCGTAGTGAGATGTTTGCCCACTGTGCTTGAAGACGCGCGGCAATTTAAGTTTCGCTCTAAGGGCAGACACGCTATTTCGTTGGACGCCTATAGTGAACTGCTAAAGGCTTGAGTATTGCACACCAAACTCCGAACATTTTTATATCGTCTCGTAAAAAGAGTCTTGGGTCCTTTATAGGCTAATGATTTATACTATAATTATATATCGCTGCTGGAAAAGCTGTTCTATGGACTAATAGGTGATATATCCCAATGTACAACGATACAAAATGATGAAGTGCCAGGTATTAATGTACGTATATTAATGCCCACGAATCCGACAATGCTACCTGCAGACTTGGCATTACTTAGAAGTTCCTATAAAAATCTATCACTAAAAAAAGCTCCTATCTACTTTACTTCCGCGACTTGTGGGGCAAGCGATGTCCCAATTCCATATCTAGGTAGAAACCCAAAGCTTCCAGCCATAATAGCCTTTATGTGGATCTTCAGGTATCACTGCTTGATGTTGAAAGCTGGAATACCCGTACATGGCACATTGGATGAATTATACGTAATTACGATAGGCCGAAACTAATCATCGGAGAAATTTTCATATACAAACAAGTGTAATTAGAATCTTATCGTTTGGAACATTCTGAAAAAAAAACTCAGGTGATTTAAATGAAAAGATCATTTGCCTAGCTATTCTTGAGAAGAAAGAATAATTCCTCTGTATAAGCCTAAAACATTCCAGATGTCTATAGTATGTCTATAGTAGAAATAGATAGTCTTCGTTAGACTATCTATTTCTGCCCCTAGATCCTAATCGTTTTATTATCATGTAATTATTATATGCTCCATTAAAAGGCGTGTTACCATTCAACAAATAGTGAACTGATATGAGCTCAGTATACCAGGGAAAAACATCATTTGCGATGCCCACATTTGCGAGTTCATGCGGATTCGTAAAGCTTTATAGATTTTTTGCTCTCACATTAAGATCATTGTACAAAAGTCAGATTTTTCTTACCAACTTGTTTGAAAACTGGCAGCTCAACGGGTTTCTGGTACTCCTCCAGGTTTGGCAGTACAATTGAACCGTGCGCCACATTACTTTATTAAATAACGCTTCGAACAACAGCTTTTGAAGATACGCCCTGAGGCGTATCTTTTGCACCTCAAGAGCTTTCTCTCAGCATTGTATCAAAATACAACCATCAGTTCAACACGAAACAACGTTGTTCTTCAACCATGCATGCAGAAAGGCAGATTATTACTATGTTGCCCCTTGTGCACCCATGCAAATGCTGTCGATCTCAGGGTAAATGACGACGTATTCAAAAACAGTAATAACGCCCGCACTACGTTGAAGCTCCCATGAACAAACGAAACAGACCACTCTACAAACCTAAGCACCTCTTAGCATAACCTTATACCAGCATTTATATTTAGATATTTTATTTTCCCTCAAGATCGCGGCACCTTATCAATATCTTGGCATCTGTTAAAAATAGCAGTGGCCTTCTTTCGACAGTAGGTGTCATCGACATAACAGAGGCACGTACGCATTAGACACTGATGATCACACTTCTTTCCGTTCTTACTATGTTGCCACTTTCAAAGTAGCTACAAAGGCATCTATACTTTGGCTAAACACATGTCATCTTTGAATTCATTTGTCATAAAAAGAAAGGAGCGTAGAAATTGTAGTCGTTAACTTCAGGTTAGACTAGAGTATATTCTAGAGAGAAAAAGAGATTTCAGTTGACGCCTTCCTTAATTTCCACACTTTAGCCGTTTACTGCGCTCTCACAGCGTGAAAAAGAGGGGGGGGGAGGGGAGGGGCAGGCGTCAGTTCATTTGCAAACTCCCTGCACACCCGACTGTAAAGCAAACAAGAACTAGATCTGAAGATTCGAAAAGCAGCGCAGAAGAAAGGGACAGGCTACAGGAGCAGGGCTGTGGGTAAATTTTATTTTTCAGCCAATGGCTCTTTCTTCCGCCTACCCCTTTTCTCAGTCCTATCTGCCACCACGTACGATCAGTAATGCTAGCCACAGAGTCGCGGGTACGTAGATCTGCAGGGTTACGGAAGAGGCTTGACATTTGACGGCTGCGAGATCCTTTGGGTCTATTTAAGGTGTGTGCAGGACATTCGTCATACGACTGCGATTATCGCCTCTATTTTTCTCAGTATGATGGTTTGGATATGGCAGCGATTGTGCTGCTGTTGCGAGCTCGACTATTCTGGTTATCGTCGCTGTAGGCTCCAGAAGCTGCCTTTTCTTCTGTCCTCGTTGCTGATGTTGACTTTGGTGGCAAATTTTTCCCATTATACATCGATGCATACGCTCGACCTTATAACCTAGCAACTCTCATATATGTCCTCCGGAATTTGCTGCACTTTGCCTTTTATAGAAGACATTATTTGCTCCCTCGCAGGACCTATAATAATCTGATGTTTCAGGTTATGGTAAATGTCAAAATGTACTTCATTTTTGAGAGCATGTAAGGAGATGCTAGAATGTAGGCATCTGCAGTGACGAAGCAATCCACAGGTCGATACCCTAATCCAATCGATTTGTCATGTTTTCAGTTTGCCCCACTTTATCCACAGTAAATGCTTCAAATCCTGTTAAAATAATACTATATATAAAAACTAAATGTCTGTTAAACAACTGTTAAAATCATTACCTAAAGCGTATGCACTCATTCATCACTGCTAATGGTATTGGTATCATTGCCATCGATCCAGACAACTGATGTTTTCCGCTGGCCCGAGATTCTTAATAAAAAGGTATACCAAACATGTTTCCTGTAAAGCGTCAACCTTCCAGCTTATACCTAAACCAACTCAGTATCAATGATTTTGCAGTGATTTTTAGTAGAAGACGCCATCAATCTCTGTTGATGTAATGCCGTTGAGGTGCATCGAAATGGTTGAGATTCTAACGACCCGCTTCAACGCTCAAATGTTTTAGTCCACCAAAACTATGTCTAGGCTTGTGTGCGTCTAACCTGTACAATATACCTGCTGCCGATGCTGTTTCAGGAGGGCTGTTCTGTAAATATGAAGCGGAACGAAGTGTGATAACTACTCATGGCCGAGTGAAAGTGGCTGAGCCGATTCGTTTGACCCCTTCTGGCTTGTCACCCCGTCCATCTACCCAATGCTTAGATAGGATAGGTCGCGTGATAGGCTGCGTTAGTTCCAATATCTAGAAGCTAACTATATAGCGTTCAATCTCTCGAGCTTTCAAGGCACGCCAGTATACATATGGCACATACGTAGAACACGCATAGAGCTTGTGTGAGACCTGCAGACATACTGATGCATAACAAACCATTGACCAGAAATCGTGAAGATCGTGGTCCGATATAGATCGTACAACGTACTTGTAAGCTGAAAGCATTCTGGTTTTCCTATTTCGTACGCATTTGTGCATGATACATTGGGCATATCGATAAACTAAAACCCTATAATACAAACCACCATAAAGAGTTATGCATTAGCTAAGGTGAATTCGTTTTCCAGAGATGCTACGATCTTCCCAGGCACAATTCCTACATACGGTACCAACCAATCTGCAGAGAACCTCTTCCGCTCCTTGGAAATTGTTCCATTTATCTTACGGAGTGTATATCACTAATAACACAAAGTGCAACTTCTAAATAAATCATATCTGTATACGTGAGCAGGTATCGATCAGAAGTGGTAAAAAGAGCTGGTGGATCTCGCATTCGCGACATAAGTAGTAAATGCGGTCAGCGTAGTATTCACAGAATAAAGCAAGTCTTCGATGCTGTCTACGGAATTATAACAGTAATAATAATAGTAGTTATTTATCAATGAACAGTAACAGAGCTATCTCATCCACGGTTCTTTCGAGGCATTATTCAGGTTCACTAACCACTTTTCGCATACTTTTTCCTAAAACAACAATGGCAATGACAAATCATGTCCTACCACTCCTTGTCCTATATACCATTATAGTCGTATTAAATGCTGTTTATACATAAGTGACGATCCTTATCGTTAATGAGTCTGAGTTTAAACTTCAGTTGGATTAAGCTGACAACTTTACTACGTTTTCTACGTTTACTACGTTTTCTTCGTCAGATAGAGATACAGAGACTAATCGCTTCGGATGCACCGCTGCTGAATGCCCTCGTGACCGTGCGAGTTTGAATATCGGTTCCTTGCGTAGCTGCCATCTCACATGAAACAAATGGCCGTACACAGAAGATGACTCACAAAGCAGCTTCTGCTCAGCCCAGTCTGGTCCAACACTATCAACACTTAAGCAAAACTGGGAGAGGTGTCTAGGATATAACGATTTCAGGGGAAGTGACATCCTGGGAGTTTGGTTGTGGGGATGCTGGCAAGTTCCTGGAAGCTTGTCACACAAAGATTACAAATTTTCACCATATTTGTTGTTCATTTCGTCCTAGGATCTGTCGTTGGGAAGCATTGTGTTGCTTTGCCTGGCCTTCGTCCTCTGCCGGTAACGAATTCTTGGTAAGAATCAAGGTGCGCAAGTGGAACCGAGATGAGCGGAATATGGTAGTAGGTCTAAGGCCGGCGACTACAGCAGCGCAGCCAGAAGGGAAGCGTGTACTTTCCGTTTCAGAACTCCGAGACATTTCCGTCTATGTAGGCTCCAAGTAAGCCTAGCTAGAGGGCCGCAAGAAATCATGCATTGTGGATCCACTGAAGACCAGGCAAAATTCAAGAACGAAACATGATATAACATAAAATAGTAGAAAGTGTGTAACTGGTCAGCGACAACCCCAGATAAACTGATGTGAGGGGTCGTCATACTGGTGTAGCAACATTGCAGTAACCCGACACAAAAGGATACTGCAATATTACTTATTTAGGTGCATGGTTCTCAGTGTAGATCATTGTTATTGAAGCCGTTGATAATGTTTTATCTCTCACCATTGTTACCTCGATCTGTTCTATAAGAGGCACATGTTGAACACCTCTTGTCCAGTTATCGTAGACGGTGTCGGCTGAAGTGCGTAGGTACACCTTTCAGAAGACAAGGTCTATAACTTTCAAGAATCCAGATCATGCTCACGACTATACATACCCAGTTTCCAGGAAACACATTTTATTGGCTTCTGACTCTGCGCCGAAAGCCAATGAATTAATCCCGCACAACCCGCGCAATTGTTATGCCCTGTAGAAAATTTAGAATTTGGCAAAAAACCGCTTTTATTTTCATATGGTCACTTTTTGTGTCCAATGAGCCACATAAGAGTGCGCAGCAACAAAATTAAGAGGAAAGATCTCGTTTAGCGAAGACCGCTTATCAACCGTCCATATTTTGCTCCAGTTAACACGATCCTGCTGGGTACAATAATCGATCCGGCCAGAAACGCTCGTTCTATATGGCCTATCACTTTTTCAGTCTGTACATTACAAGATTCATACCAGTACCTGCTTATGGTTGTCCCTTGGGGGCAACCATACGAGCATACCAAGACTTTCGGCTTGCACGTCAATATTTTGTAATACTCTGTGCTTTTAATGATTCTTGTATATTTTTCACGCATTCATTTCTGCGATGCCGTACTCTATTCGGTTGTTTTTGTGGCAAATCCGGTCAAAAACCGGTCATACCCATATGGAAAGTATATACAATACTCGTTCCCGCAGTAAATATTGTGGATGCCTGCAATACCGATCAACGTTCGTTGAAACTTCATTCGGATTTGCATCTCGAAAACTCATCAGAAGGTGGATATAAATCACAAAATTATTATCCAAGCTTCTGCGACACAGCATTGCCAGTTGGTATACCCCCTCCCCCTCTTGAGAGATACTTTCGCAGAAGCTGCGAAAGTAGTGTTTTCGAAATAGTGCTCCCCCTGTGTTTCCTCTTGCAATGATGTTGCGATACGACACACGACCACTATACATAATAACATTGAAGATCATATAGCTACGAAGAAGGTGAAAATTTTTGCTCTCATCAGTGAACTGCCCTTCTAATCAATTTTTTTCCTTTAGACCTATTTTCCTAGCTTTACAACAACAGTAGGAATGTTATTGCAAATTTCAACGTTTCTGCCTCTCTTTTCCGTCGCGATGCGAAACGCTAATAGGACGTTGAGCGAGCCCTTCTACTGTAGAACAGTCGGCAGGCAGCAAAGCACCAACATATAATCACAAACCCATACATCGGCTAAAGTTTCTCCATAGAAGACCTGCTGACAACTCAAGTAAATACACTTTTCATCAACATAACTAGGAAACATCTGTCAAAAAGAAAATTCTTTCACCGTTCCACGACTTCACAGACAGACACGGCGTCGTGTTCCTACTAGTGTACACGTGGACCATCGCGCTGCTCATCCAATCGTATATCGTTTCCGTTGTATGAAAACTATGAGCGTTACAATGTTTCGCTAGCCGGAAGTAGCTAAGAGCCCTTGCGGGAGGCATCTAGATGATTAACCGACTGAAAGCTGTTTAGTTACCTGCTGGGCGCGTATTCGACTTGTGGGATAGGTAGGTTGCCTCAAGGTGATGGGTGTGAGCCTTCACCTGCAGCCATTTTTAAACCGTGTCATCCAGCGCTTATGAATTGTACATACGAGATAGTTATACCATGATTGCATCGAAGCGAATGACAACACAAGTTTCACAGCATTTGCAAACATTTGTCTGTGAGCAAGTCGTTAGCTGAAGATTATCACAAATGCCATAAAGCAACATCGATCTGCAATGTTTTTGCTTTTCGCTTGATTCATGCGGAAATGACAACAGCAGACGTTAATATAGTGGGGTTTATATAGTGTCTAGATATAAGCACACGAAAAAATGAGACAATGATACAAAGTATATTCGAAAATATAGGGGCGACCACGGACAACAGCGCAGAAATCGATTGTTTATGCAATAGTGCAACTTTTTTGGACTTTTTAGGGTTATGGGAAAATAAGGCCTGTTATCGGGGAAGCATACTGTAGTATGCCAACATGTTGGAAATTGACGAATGGTTTGCCTTTTTGCGAACTATATTTATACCGAAAGCGCGTATCAATATAAAAGATTTCGAGTCAGGAACCGAACGGGCTGACGGCTTAGTCAAAAATGGAGTTTCAAAGATACTAGCACGAAGACTGGCATGCAATGGCATAGTGACGATCAATTGAATCGAAGGACATATTAGGCACATACAAACCGAAAAAGAAAACGATCCAGACCAGCCCTTATGGGGATAGATGCTCGCAAATAAGGCATCACTCACATGACTTCTATTAAACGTAGGGTTGAAGGGGACTTACGGACTGCACATGCACACAGTTCACATAAGAGTTAGAACAAGCATCCCGAATGATACATACAAATCGTTGCTGTACATCTACACGATTGTTAAGCAAAACGTATGATTCACAAAAATCAGGTGTACGGATGGTGTGGATGACGTGGCAAATGAATCAGACGAAGCAGATTCTAGTGGTAATGTACGAAATTCCATGTCGAGTTAATAGCTCGATGCAGCCTTGTTTCTTAACAGGGTCCAAGACAAGTAGAAACGGCATTGCAACGCTCATTAACGGAGGTACCATGTGGATAGACTGACGAATTTGGGAGGGTAACGTGGCCATCATCATGATACCACTAGCTCATAATTATAAAGATGAAGGTGAGCTACAGCTTGTGAGTGTAGGCTGCTGCTGAGTGGAAATGACTAGTTCAAAAAAAAAGACGATTCCTTTAGTTTAGCAGGAAGCATGGACGGATGTGCAACAAGACAAGAGTCCAAATGGATCCAACGTCCGCCATCTATTGACGACCCAAACAGGAAGCTTTCTGACTGATCTTTTCTGTTCCCGTACGCTCCTCCTAGCGGTGAGGAATGGCGTAGTGTTTCCTTCGTTATCGAAGCCGAAGTAAGAGAATCCAATAGAACAATTACAGTGCAATGGCATATTGCGCAGGCGAACTGAGACGTATATACAGAGCCCTTTTTCTATAAGTCTACACATCTAGATGCGATTTACTTTGATCGCTCTTCAAGAAAATGTCGAGTGATATCCATAAGCTGTCGTAATCAGGTAGAAGGGTTTAGCCGTACAAGTTCCCTTATGGCTAGGGGCTTTGTAGATAAAACTCCAGTAGGCACGACCTTTCTAATCAAATACCTGCCTTTGCTGCAACTGCCGAAATTGTTGTTGTCGATTAAAGTCGTAGATCTCTAAATAAATCTATCAAAAAAGTTTTTATCCAGAATCTTACATTGATGTTAACTTATTGAATTCTACTATATTACTTTGTTTTTTTGTAATTCTAGTACGTGCGTCAGGAAGAGCCATGTGTAGAAGGGCAATAACCCTGGGCCCAAAAGCACACATGGTAAAAGATCCATTTTTGCCCCGCATATTCAGTAGCCTCGGGCTGTAGTTTTCCGGCAAGTCGCAGTTAGAAGCATACGCGGCACATAGATAGCTTGTTCTCTGGGCAATGTACGTGAATATCCAGTACACAGATCACACGGGTTATGCTTACGCCATAGATAAACCAATACGAAAACTTTGGAAATCTATAGAGCAAGTGATAAAATCAGTTTTTGTGTTGATGAAACCTATTCGTCACAAACTGTAATAACCATGTCAGTCGTTTTAGATAAACATCATCTAGAACGTAATATAGAAATCTACAATGTCGGACATTTTCCAGTTGAAGTTCTGTAACCTAAACAGTTTTACATGAGATGTTATTAGCGCTTGCTTTTTTTTTTATATATACAAGGAAAAGTGATTTTAGAGACCAATCAGGAACATTGGCATTACACGGATTCAGGTCAGTTAAAAGGTTAAACCTATATAAAGGATCTACGACTCCAGGTGCTCTTAACAAGCAGGCAGCTTTTGCTCGCAAAATAAAACCTTTCTTCGCACTCACTACGAGCGTAATTCTGGGGTAAAATTTATCCATCATAGACATAAGTCACCATTCGGTTGAAGCTTCGATATCAGCGCTTTTAGGTTCTGCACAAACATACTTTCGGTGATTCAGACATAATGAAAACGTTCAGGGCCCTTTCGTCAGGTTCCCGTTTCCTCTCTTCGGTTCCAGTTCTGACATGATAAATTGTTCTTAAAGCAATCGCCATTATTCTCATAAGACAAACAGATAGATAAGAAATGTATAGATAAGATTTACAAGTACAGTTAACTAAAATAGAGATTTATGAAATTAACATGCCAGTCTCGGACCCATCTAGCGTCAATCGCAGTCAACGTTCCTATTGTACCTTTTTTTTTGCAGGCATTCCCAGACACAGCAATATAACGTCTGGCTTATATTTGACCTTATATTTCTGAAACTGAATTTGTTGTCGGATGTTACCTTTTTGAAGGAACATTATTATTGAGATGTGTCAACCCAAAAGCAGATATACAAATGTAATGATTTTGCTCCAATCCGTATTTAAACACGTGACCCTCGCTGTTTGCATTGGGCTTTCCGCTGTTTGTTTTTTTCCCAGTCTAATCTAATATATTGTTACACAGCTTATACCTGTCTTGCTGAGGCGACGGTAATAGTACGCCTGCAGGGAGGTGGCCGCCAAGCTGATACAGTGGTTAACGGTGATCATTTTCCATGTGGGTCAGAAACCGATTCCGTCGATGACACTCTACCGAAACACCGGAAAGACAACTCGCGCAGTACAACGATTCCCTTACAGACCCAACTCAGTGAACAGTGACCTTTTTTCCGAAGCAGCCACGTAACTTTCTCGTAGTCAGCACTCGTTGTTGTATTCGTTAGGCCACGATGATCGCTCTCCTCGCGAAATTCACAGAGACAAATATTTATATGCGCATAAAAGAGCTCGAGTACCGAGGTAAGGTGAACCGAAAAAGACTAGATTTGCCAAGCCCGCGTCGCGGGCTTACGCACCCACTCACTTCCTTCGTCCGTTACAGAGGCGGGACTATTCAAACCGAACTTCACCTGACTTCTTTCGAACAATTATAGCCAGTAATGACAATGGCGTTCGTTCGATTCTCTATGTACTGACTTTGCCGTCGAGTCAGCAATCCTTGAGCGCCGGTGCGCCCGTTTCTTTGGCTATTAGTAGTGATAGATGACGGTCACTTTTGCGAAGGCGTGGCACACTCGTTCTCAATCAGAAGCACAGAACGGTCGGCTGGGAGTGTAGCCTGGCAATAATACCCACTGGACGAACACGCTCACACAGAAAAAGTGACCCACCCTTATCCGAGCTGTCAGTCGTGTGCTGGTGCAGACGGGGACCAAAACGGCGCTGCTATTCGAGCGCAGTCAGTCTGCCAGTGCGGTGTTAGTAGTCGGCTTGTTGATGTCCGCGCGTACTCCGCGACCGCGCCGTGGCGACCAGGATTGCGCATGCGTGATCCGTGATCGATCTGAATTCAGTAGAGAGGACAACGAAGCAGAGGGTAGTGGAACCACCACGACGTCGACGACGACGACGACGAAATGGTTGTAACGGTGGCGGTAATGGCGGCGACAGTGCGGTTATGCTATGGGCCATTGGTTATAGCAAGTTGAATGCGCCGGTTCTCGTCTGATCACGCAAGCTAAGCTAAACTTTGGGCCCGGATAGTGTTGGCTATAATAACCCCCACTGGCTGGGGTTAATCACGCGTAATGAGGCTCTTGCCTTCAAAATAACAGCATCATCGGCGGCGGCGGCGGCGGCGGCAGCAGACGCTGCATAGGATGCTTCTCAAGACCTTGGGAAAGGAGATCACAGAGGAAGGAGAGAGATCGTGGCAAGAGCGACACCAGAAAAAGAGGGGTCCAAAGAGAATGTGTGCAAAAAGGAGCGGTCGTGCAGGAGTAAGAAAACAGTACGCCGGAGAATAGGAAGTGAGTACAACTCAAAGAGCAGAGCGCTAAAAGAGCTGTATATGTATGTGTCTGTAAATGTATGGAAGTGTATGGCACGCTAAGCGGACGTAAGCAGTACTCTATAGTAGCTAGTGACAGTCCGCATTATTGCAGAAAAAACACTGCTAAGATTCCCGAAACTGCCGCATTACCCTTTAGCTTTGCCACCTAGCAACATTACTGAGCAGGTCCACGATAATTGCTGCTAGTCCATGTAAGCCCTCTGTGTACCGTATCCATACGTACGTTGCTAGTGTAGGCAAGTGTACCAAAAAGTGTGTTTTTAAGGCTTCAAGCGAGGGCAAAGAAGCCGCTCGTCGGTTCCACGATAGTGGGGGCAACAATGAGAATGGGAGAGAAAACAGACGGGAGAAAGCAATAATACGACGCCTACGTCTGTCTGACCTGGGTGAAGGATCTTTTACCGGGAACAGCAAAGGGAGATTAAGAGAGTGAGGGGCAAAGCTCTTGTGACGTACGCGACAGCAGTAATAGCGGTAGGCAGAAAGAGTACTAGACGAGGTGAGACTGTGGCATCAGCGGCGAAACGACACAGCATATAAGAGATTTTACTTAGAGGCAGCTAGATCGAAAGACAGAAGGAAGTACGGCAGCAGTAGAGGTTAGGAGGCGACATTAACCAACATCAGCACAACCAATCGGAAGGTTTGGAATGGACCAAACTGCAAAGTGATGCAGCGGTAACGGCTAGAGCAAGATTCGAACATCCGAACGAAATTATATTGGCTTTGGCCTTTGCGTCGAAGGAGGGATGTCAGAGTTCGTTGCTTGATGACTTTTCAAGGTTAGGCCTTTCTAGTCTGCCACGACGAGAGGTTGTCGGCGCTAGCGGGTTAAACTACTGCATAGATGGCGCAAGGAAAGGTCGCGGAGGTGGCAAGCCGTTGCTGGGGTGCTGAAGGCCACCAAATCGCGCAGTGCAGGGCTCTCGGCCGACATGATTTAGCTGGTGGCTGCTGTTACCATTAATGCAAGCTACAGTTTGCCAATAGTTAGCAGTTACTACGCAGTTTGAGGCTGGTAAGAAGAAGAAGAAGGGGCTGCCTCTCTATTAGAAACCTGCAAGGATGTCTTCGTATTACCACTGCATCGGATACCGCTTTAACCTATAACGATGGTGATGAATACGTTTTGTGACCCATCACAGCATTCTGTTGGGTCATGTATGCTGTTGACGGTTACGGACAAGCTGCTCGGATGTGGGTAGCAATACGTATCGAATATAGGTCATACGATTCAAGACATTATTCTAAAAAACATCTGCGGGAAGCATTTTCTAATTATATCAACACACGTAATCACACTATTTTTGCTCGCACCTATTGGGGATAGGATTCATTATTTTTGTTAGTCAACAGTACCCCTATAATATTATATTAAATGTGCGATTCGAAAGCGGTATAACATTGTTTTTTTGTAGTTGAACTTAAAGGAAATATATATGTGAAAAGTTAGTTTCGTACTACAGCCTAGACCGTTATTGAATTAAAAGAAATAACGACATTCTACTGGAATTATGCTAGAATTCCTGCGTGCTTTGGCTGTACTTTCAAAGTACATTTCATCGTTCGTCTCATCAAGAATCTTGAACTCATCAAGAATTCAACATGGTCAACTTAATACCAAAATTCGACTATAATCCAACGAAAATATAACGTTCTATATTTTTCAAAACGTGTATTCACCCTAGGATTTATTCTTTTTATTAACCAAACGAGCATTTGAAATATATGGTCATTTATTCACTACAATTTTACTTTTTCTGCTATTTATTTTCCCTATTGAAATCAATAACACCAGAACTGGTTGAGGCGCTAGCAGATGAGCGATTTATATCCAACCTCATCATTGGCCTACAGTCAAATTCGTGTATGCAGCCAGGCTACTCAGACGAGGCCTGAGAGTATTTTCCCTAAGCCTTGTCTATTAGGTCCTCAATCACACCATTACCCGTATATGCTATATCCCCAAATATTTGAGTGTATGTCACCCCGATCGTTGAAAGAAGTAAGCCGATATGAACTCTGACTGTTGCCATAGTCGCTTTCAGGAAGTTCTTGAAATCCGCATTTCGTCACGGTGACAAAATAACCCGGTCCAGATCAATCCGCGATAGAACACGCACGTGTCCTGAAGCGATAGACGCAGGCTATAGAAGCGATAGATGCGACTGCGGTTTAGACATTTTACATTTTTAGATTTGCTTTTTTGAAAGGTAATTTCATAGGGAAGTCTTCACCAATATATAACGAATTTTCTACAGCTACTCTGATTGCAGTTATGAACGACAGGTCTGCTGAAACGCACAGATTTATTTATATCTCACTTGGCTAACTTGATCCCATTAAGCCGACCTGCATATTCTTTGCCATACAAAATCTAACTTAGAGCATAAGAGCTACATCATTTTGTGCTTATTGACGCATCTTTCGAAGGCAGAAGAAGGACTAGATGCTATTAGTCATAAACAAAAATACCTTTATTTGTCAATATTGCAACACACCTATATGTAAGTGTAAATGGCATAACCTAAGCTTATGGGGCAGTCGTACAGTACGTCAGTCTTCCATATGTACCTATGAAAAAACATACACGAACTCTCTTCTATACGATTTGACAACTAAATGTACTATGATAGCTAGGCTGTACACCCTGAACTATATCTCCAATAGGCCCAACTAACTGCCTCTGTGTACACATGTCATATTTATAATTTCTTTGCTATATAAATGTTGTACTTGTTACCGAAACCCGAAATCATTATCGATATTTGTATTTTTTACACGTTTGTGTACTCCGAATATACGAGCTATCGTTTGATAGAATCGACGACGCTGCATTTTTTTTTTTAATAAGTGTTTTCGTGTAGTTCTATCGAGAGAAAACTGTAGCTTGGCGGGAGATCCTCTAATCGAGACAAGAGAATATACTCTTCGGACATACTTCGAGAACCAAAAAAACGAATGTTTTTCTGTTTAAACTTGGCTATATTTTTTTTTCATACGGCGAACACACAAATCGCAGGCCCAACAACATCGTACGAAACCCTTAGAGGAGTTTTGTCATTGTTATTGTTTTGAAAAAATAAACATTTGCATTTGTTCAAATGATGGCGTTCGGTGTGCTTCGAAAAACAATGTGAACTATCAAATGCTGTATTAGAAAAATCATAAAACTAAACGTTCGCACAAGAAGAACTTAAGCATCTGTATTGGGTTCAGTAACTCTAGACACATAGAAAACGCTTATATTTCACCTACTATCAAAATAATTTCGTATCCTACATGAGAAACCACATAACAGTTACTTCGTTCAACATGGCGACCTTCCTATAGCCTCTCTGGTTTTAACGCCATATGCATTTTCACACAACAAAGCGACGCTAACACTTCGGGTTAATTTTGTTCATCACATGTAGCTTTCTACACATATTGGAAGATATCACGTCTCTCGTTAGATGACCGACCGCTAGCCATTGGTGTTGGCACAGATTACACAGTCATTTTCGTATACAATGTTCAGCAAGATCAGTGCTCGCAGTTCGATGTACTGCTTGTTTACTGAGTCACCTATAACGCTTCTAGTTTGCTCCAGTGCTAACCGTCAGAGTCTTCTTGAGGACTAAATACGGCAGATGCGATACAATCTTGCTATGAAGATGCCGCAATGTCTGTATTCTTAACGTCACACCAATGAACGCGAGCAAGGATGCCGACCGTTGTCCCGTTATGTGCGTGTAGCTATAAATGTCGTTCAGGCACAACAGCGTTCCAAGATCGTTTCGCTAGTAATGTCAATTCTAATTCCCTGACAAAGTCCATCACGACGGGCGCGGGCTTTGCTATAAAAGCAAGCTCTGCAAATTCTATAGCCGTCAGAATTTTCGGCTGAGCCACACTAGCAGAAATGAACCAGCCAAAAGGGATGTGTTCCACTGTGCAGACGACGCGGAATTACACCAGTGCCAGAACTCACAGAAACAATAGTCGACCTTGTCATAATAGTCCCTGTATTCGATTTAATTTCGGTAATGTATAAATAGTTACAATCAAATAAGTAATAATATATGTTTTAAAATTAATATTTTAACTACATAATGACACAAACAAACTACTATTTATTTACAAAAATTGTGCATCTTTTGGTAGTCGTCTCTGTATTGCAATTTGTGCTATATAGAAACTACCGCTAGAAGCGACACCATTTACTAATAAAATCGTCTTGATCGAAGCTTTTGCAAGAAAAGAACTCACTCATCGGAGGACAAGGGTAAGTTCGCTCGTAGGAGACAAGCGAACTTACCCTTGTCTTCGGATGAACCTGTTCAAACTATAAGCGGGTGGAATGATAACCGCTTATGTATCCTTATTTAAATGCTAATTGAATGAATCGCGCCTTGTCAATTAGCGAGCGCAACAATCGTATTAAAAGTTATAGCCAATACGGAAAACGTCGAAGCTGTTATAGACTCCGCACACAGATACACACTCTGTAATTTGCCGCGCGCGCGCGCGCGACAAACTTCACGAATTATGAAGTAAATACCAATGCTTAAAAGCACAACATCTGTCAACGATGACATCTATAACGACATGCCTTCAGGCCGTATAGTAACAATAGCGAAGATATACGTCCCTGCGTCAACTGGACATAATTCTAAATTGCGAACTATTTAAGGAGCTAAATAAAAGAGCTGAAGGCCCAGCTCTAGCCGATACTATCATCCTTGATCTTTGCAGAATTCTAATCAGACAGGGATCAGGGATGATAAAGGCTACGATCCTTCGTTCCATGTACGGGCAAAACGCCAAGCTGTAGCGCAAAGGACACACTAAAAAAAAGTAGCAACATAAATAATACTATTATTGCCATAGTACCGAATCCGACTCAAAGGTAGCGCCGACAGGAAGGGGCAACAAAATAGAACCTGCATTCGTGCTACAAACGTGGTTGTGCAAAAAGATATCTATAGACTGTATTATTGCTGACACATTTACGAAACTAAACATCCGCAAATACACGCATGTGTTAATGGTCAGATCGATAACATAAATCCAGTTCGTGTTGGGAACCACTGAACACCGGGACGGCTAGATTAAACTGGAGACTTTCTTCTTGGCTAGAAACGTACTCTAAAAAACTGATAAATTAGCTTGGCTGAGAGACGTCAAAATACAAAAAGCAAATGCTAAGTGAACACATGGAAACAGTTACATAGCACTGCCTAGAGTATTTGTAGAAGATCAATATAATCGAGGCCGTATTTCAAAGCTTGGGATACATGTATCACATTAGAGCCTATCTCTGATTCCTCTGTGAAACAATATCATCTGTCAACCGTAGTCGTTGGGTGTTACTCTATTTCGGTATTGTTTTACGCATATCAACTAGTTCGCTTAAAATTCGATTACTGTTAAGGCATATTCGTCCGAGGCGCCTTAGCCAACCCCAGGACCAACGCAACGATTCGCTGTCGAGAACGCTCATCACAAACCAAGCCTTCGGCACTATTTTGCTAGTAAAGGCTAAATTAATGACGATAGCCTCCAACAGTGTATTTATTATTAGTTACTATATACGAGACAGTAACGGGTCATAAAAGGATTATTCGCATATACGATGACAGAAGCTCCTGGTGGAAGACAGTGAGTAGTGTATATTTACAGGTCAATTCCACATGATGATTATCTATGCTAGATTTTTACTCTCTCGTTTGCAATGGCTCACCTCTTAAGCTCCCACTCCTTCACATTGTTTTCAACGAAAACGGCGAGTTTGGGGGCTTCCGCCGCTGCACGGCATCCCTCATACGTATCAGCAGGAATGTCGTGACGATACGCCTCAAGATTTGATAGACAGTCACGTGTGTAGAGTAGCTCATCTGGAAAGTCAGGTCCCATATATTAACTAGTATCTAACTAGTACGACTATGAGGTATACACACGTCAGCTAGGATCTCACATATCGAAGCCTATACATTACTATGGTAATAGATCTGAAGTAAGAGGACTCGCACGTCTAGTGATTATTGTATTATCTAAAATTGTGTTCTAAAATTGATTGAAAAATAACCGCCGTCGTCATAAGTCATCAATTGGATAACCGAAAATTCATATTAACTACAGCTACCGCTCCATGTTATTATTGCGCACGGCGAAAACTCTTAGAAGATCTGAGACAATGGTTAACTATATATATATATATATATATATATATATATATATATATATATAATACAGTATTTCGATATGAGGAAGTCAACCATGACATCCTCTTAAATTTGTTCGTCTGTTAAACAGCACTATAAAGCTAGCGCCACGGTATCGGCTTTAGGCCTGAATGCTCGGCTAAATTTTAGAACATTTATTCGAATACTTTTAAACACAGCCAAAGGACAACTCACCGAGAATGGTTTATTAAGAACTATTTGTGTCAATATAACACTCAGTCATTTTTTTTGGCCGTTTATTTATAGCGTTGCGTAGTCCCTACCCCATTAAAATGTTCGCAACGTATAGAATTGACGCTTAATAATAATCTGCAGAGATTTTTTTTCTATAAGTAATTAGGTGCCCTAATTCTTGTGTGAGAATCACATACAGCTTATTGATGGACCTGATGCATTTTAATTCTGTCCGTTAGATTGAATAGCCTCTATCTTCATTTCGTAGTAGGATCTTATTAAGTTTTCAAATTACCTTTACCTATTCATGCTGGTCATTAGACAACGTAAGTTTAAAAACGAAATATGAGTAACTTATATTAGCCACCCAAGGACGTCATGTCCGTCTGTCACTTCAATTATTTTTAGAATAATAATAATATGTATTCGTGAACGTTTTTCATTTGTCACCCGAGTTTCTCTGAAAAGTCGACCTGTCAGCAATGCGGGGCGTAATTTTGCTAACTGTTTTTCTATATCTCTGAGATGCTAGCAGTTGTCATCAGCGGCGGCATGTGTTTATATCGCGCCTCGTTACCTATTCAGATTTGTTAGTTGTCCTAGCTTGGTTGCAATTTACTTATGGGGCAGGAGCGAGTATCGAACAGGTAGTGAAGGCTCGTAGGGCCGTTTGAACTAGGATCCTGTTTTATTAGGTCCAAGTAGGACAGCTAGTACCTAGAATATCAACCGGAGATAGAAGGACCGAGTGGCCGTTTGAGAATGAGTTAGAACAATTTCTTTTTTTTTGCTAATGCTAGGTTCTGTGAACGCTGAAACATCCTTGAGTTCCGGGTTTACTTTTCTCTCTTTTTTTAAATTTTAGTTTATTTTATATATATATATATATATATATATATATATATATATGTATATATATGTACTCATCTATACTATTCGGGAATCCAAGAGCTTAGGGGCTAATGGTTTTTTGGTGGCATAGAACAATTCAGCCATGGACAATCTTGTGTTGGTTGTATGCCATGCTTGTTAGGTAGAGCAGTACTACAAAGATACGTGTAAGACTTACTATAGCGCTTAATAAGAGAATCGTCGATTTCAACGTCACACTTAATTTGCTACGTGCCTTAAGCGAAACGCCGTAGTACGAATCTAGGTCACACAGTGAACAGCCTTATTCAGGCAAGTAACGATAACTTAAACCGCTCAGCACAAATGAGTGACCCGGTAAATAACCTAGGCTTCTGGAGTAATCAGGATAATGGCTTTATGATGACTTTCGCATAACTTACGATGAGTATAAAGCAATTATGCATAGACTTGGTCATGCGTTGCTATGCAATATCACCGAATAATAAGTTAAACAGAAGTTTCAAACGAATGGAGTGTTTGCGCGAGTTTTTGATCGCGTAAACGGTCCAGTTGGACTCTTTATTGAACTTTAAGAACAGCATCTATGTGTCATCGATCGTAGACAACTTATGAAACAAGAACAGCTCAATAAAATTGTTATGCTGCTTATTCAGTAACGTTGTGTCCTTACCTCCTTTTCTCTCGATGACCTTAACGCATTTGTCGTCCTCTCGTGGACAAGTGATTGCGTGATGGTAGTACCAATTGACGCCGTCGCGACACCCCGGTTGATTGCTAACGCACGAGTAGCACCAGATTTCCGCTTCAGTTAACAGGAAACAGCGTTAGGTTTTTCAATGAAATGATGTTGTCATTGTTTTAGCTATGTTACAATGAGCAGAAGTGAAAACACACCCTTTGCAGCCACTATACTGGCTATAAGAGATGCTGCGAAACCTCAATATTATCTGCTAAAAAAATACAGGAAGTGCATAATAGAACAAATAATAAATGGTGCGGTAGTATGATTTGATGAAGAAGGGCAACAATCAGTTCGCCGTTGGGGGAAAAAGTATTACATTGTTTGTCGAAACGTGTTTCGACAAGCTTCACGACGATTAACGCAACGTCTGAGCTTAGCGACCTCTATTCTAACTGATAGTATTGACAAGGACTTCCTATATCGATTGCGAGCAGACACCGACGAATTATCTTATTTAATTAAATCTAAGCGAGGAATATGACTGATATCTTTTTGGTTTTAAATTAATGATTGATTCTGGGCTTCTATGGTGGACACACGCAACAACAACAAATCGATTCAAACTTCGATTGAAATTGTATAATAAGCACTCTAATCCCTATGTAGTTTCCAGTTGATTCTTCCTACAAAATTGCAATCAGAAATAGAAATAAATAACAATAGCCTGTACTTATGAGCAAATCGATAGGTCATGATCAAAGGGTTATCAGAGTCTTGCAAGTATTAATGCAACAGGGGCTTTTCTTTTACTTCTTGAACGGACAGCATATAGATAGATCGATGAAATATCTTTCACATATCTTTCACCATTTGAACGTGGACCACGTGAAACAGCTTTGAAAGGACAACGGATCTGCGGTACGATTTATGTACCCACTTCACCGAAATTCGTTATATTACAATTGAGCTTTGGATGTGATAGTAGATACGTGTATTATAGACGGGAATGACGTGTTCAGTTGGAATTGCTCACGTAAGCGTTTTCGCTTGGTGTTCCAAGCTAAGCGGTGGAACTCGGCAAGGTACCTTGGCTAAAACTGAGACACGTCCACCCTCCCTTCCGACATCGCTGTGCGTCCTCCTTTGGACTTATTTACAGAGATCCAAAAATTAACAGATAGATTTTAGATGCTATCGTTTAGGGGCACTACAAGGCTAGTAAATTTATCGTTGAATCATCTTTGAGAGTGAGATTTTAAGGTATATGACGGATAACGGGTATACGTAAAACACAGGCCTACACAATATAACTGTTTCAAAGATGACCGCTCGCAACCTGTCTTGGCCTATGCATGTTTGTAATGAAAATCACAAATTTCGTTAATTCGATATAATTGTTTGCATATCAGCTAATGACAGTAATTGTTCTAAATGATGATAGGCTCAGGTTAGGTTGTTACGAATTGTGGTAGGATAAAATTAGCGTTACGCGCTTCAGTGATGCGTTCGACAGTCGATTTTCTCAAGGAATTATGAAGATATTTACGTTACGTACGAAGATGAAGATAGTACGTATGAAGATAGTTACGTACGAATAGCAATTACGTGAGCATGATATATTCTGAGAGGGACCTTACCCGAAGCCAATGGCACGAGTGAAAACAAAAAAAATAGCAACGCCATTGTCGAGCCTGGAAGACTATTTCTCCTGATAAACACAAATGAGATTTTTTCGTCTGGTTTCACGGCATTTTATCTGAAAGTAAACAACAATAACAGCATCACTTTTCTGAGCTTTATCAATAAAAATTTGTTGTTATTTCTCCTCATATTTTATTCAAAAGCAGTGGTTTTAACGAGTATTACGTGCTTGATCAAGCTAACGCATCTCAACCCATTTTCAAGTACTAGGCTTGTAATATATTTAACAGCTACAGTCTGTTCTTGCAGCCGTAAGCTCTATGAAATCGCGAGGTTTATGCTGGACCGATGGAAATTCAATACTATGTCATGACCTGTCAAATGGCGACCAAGACTTTACACTGCGTGAAGCTCAGCCCGAATATTGTGGAACTGATGTGCTGATACGTTATGAACGGAACACGACATTTTAAAAATTTGTTTATTCTGATAAAATCGGTGGTTCTATAAGATGCTTTGGGCAAATTCACAATCTTTGTTACTATAGCATAAATGAAAAACACTTGTAAATTGCATAGTATTTCTATCGTATACTAATGGCAAAAATGAGATAGTTGCAAATCTCTAATACTTCTCTTAATATATGTAGGTATGCGTTTTGTCAGACATACACAAACCTGCCGAGTCAACAATCCGAAGTTCGGAAATGTTTTCCAGCCTGAATATACGGTTCAGCAGAGGCGAATTGTACTACTTACTGCATTGGCACACGTAAACGACGTATTAATCAGATGGTAATAAATAAAAAAAAAAATAATCATTCCAGCTCAAAATGAATAATCTGCCCCTTCTAAGATGTATTCAGGAACAAAATGGGTTCATCATGGATGAAACTTGAGTGGTTCAGTCCACTACATACAGGTTAGGTTTATCCTTGTGTCGTACGTTGCATCGAACCAGAATGTAGGGCAGCGCCTAAATTAACGGAAGTTCTAGTTACTAGACCCAGTGTGGTTCACCACTTATCTAATCAAATCATGCAAGCTTCCATTTTGTACTATTTAAAAAATCGTCTTTTTTTACCTACTGTTTTCTTCAAACAGCTAAAACTCTATTTTGCATGTTTCTATTGAGAGCATACAACCAGCTTTGTGCTAAGTATAACAGTATTCTATTTCGGGGGGGTATTCTATTAAGGGACAAAAAGAAATTTGTAGATGTTGCTCTTTTCATCAAAAAAACCCATTCGAAATAGCTCTACTATAATAGTAGGACGCCAGTGCTATCGATGCCTTCCGATCACACAAAGGTTTCCTCCAATACAATTTCCTATTAAATAACGAACGCGCGTGCAAAATAAGCCAACTAACATTTTAACTGGGTCATGAGCTTAGCAAGTCGGGAAGGCATAGCAAGCCGAGTTTCTGTCGTCTGTTTAGTCGACAGAAGCCCGGCTTTGTGTTCTGCTCTGCTCGGGCTATTTTGTCATTTGGCCGGCAGCTCGGATGGCGCATTGCGGTGCCAGCGAAACGCTACGTTGGTAAATAGAAAAAACTACGTAACTTTGACCATCACGTATACTAAACGATGAAATGACGAATATAGCGGCCATGTTGTTTTATGTGCGTTGTCAATATCTTCATGGTCAACGGTTGCAGCGGGCGAGAGGCGTGCTCTTTGACCAAAGAGATCACTTCAGCGTCAAATGAAACCATGAAAAAAAAAGTCTGCACTAATATTGCAATTGTAGTTAGTTCGTTTTGCAACGTTTCTACTGTTCGTGTGTTACATGTACGATTTAATCGCTCCCGGTTACAAGAAGATGATACAGGTTATACAGTCACTATGGGTGTGGTCCTTGGGGATTGCAAATTTTTCTGATACCTTTGTAGCACGCTAAGTGATAGATAAGTCTTCCTAGTAACGGTTCTGGATTGGCACTTCGACAGTTCTGACTTTAGCGCCGCTACTTTGGATCTGAAAAAATCAAACGTTTTCACCAAACAAACCTTTCGCGTGAATATATGGGACTAGGTATCTAGTGTTAGGTTTATATTAATTCAAAGCGAATCCGTTTTTTTGATACATGCAAGCCTGAAAGGTTGTCGAGCTGTAGCTGGGGTCACTAGTTCTACGTAGGGGTAGGTTCGATGAGAGCCAGATAAGTTTGAACATCGAGCAGACGGCAAGGCTGTCCAAGAAACCTGCGCTTATCCTGCTGAATCAAAGGAATAGGTTTTTCAAGCTAAAGTGCATAGATAAATTCACTTCTATTTGATAAAAACAGCCGCTGTCTACACGAGGCAGTGTAAAACTGTGCTTTAAAATCAAGTACAGCTTGATAAAGTAATCAGGAGAAAAGTGCCGCATTAAATTGCAGCCTTCACACATTGAACAAGTTATCGAACCATATAAGAACTATGTCTGCAAACTCTTACGAGACGAATCTATACAAGACGCTATCACATATATATAAATATATATAGTGTTTCTTTACTCTCGAATGGATTTCACCACCGTTAGCAAACCACTATTTTGGAAATTAGTTCCACACACAGCAAAATCGTTCTTCAAATGAAACTTATACGAGACACTATCTTATTCGAAGGTAATACTCAATCTACGATACTGGGATGTAGTAGATACTTTTCGAAAAAAGTAGATAATTTATTCAATCTATTTTTTAATGTGCTTCAGAATTCAGAAGCCATCTACTGGTCATATATCTTAAAACTAACCACCATAGTATTTATCCGTTATAGCAGTTATTCCCTAGAGAGCCAAAACGAAATACGCTCGAAAAGCTGCAGAAAAACCGTACACTCCTATTAAAGCTTTCGGTTTACGAGGCACAATGAGAAATGGATACACATAGAAAAGTACGAAGTTATGCTGTAAGAAAGTGCGCCGAACTCCGACGACTGCTAACCAATCCCCGCGGCAAAGAGGCTTGCGGTAAAAATAACTTAGCATAAACACCGTTTTTGTTATCTTTACAAAGGATCATTCATACATACACACGAACTGTGTGTTTATTTCCACAATAATATCAAATAGTGAATGGAATCTTGCGATGTGGTCCTTTTGCAAGTTCGATTGTAAGTACGTTTTACATACAAAGGCAATGTGCAGACTGTTGAACAGGAGGAACTGGCTGAAAATAAACGTTAATTAGATGTGTTTTCGTTAGAAACTCAGTTAGTCGTTAGAAAACAAAATATTTAGGTTAGTTAGTGGAAAATACCTTTAATTATAACGGGTATGTGATTTTAAAGGACCCAGACGAGCCAGAGCAAAGCCGGGCTGACTGTGCAAGACCCATGACGATGATTCGAATCAATTCTACATATCACAATGAACAGCGGGTATTTGTCAAGAAGTTGAAATAAGTCCACAAAAAAATGAAAATTATAGTGCTGGTCATAATCGCCACCTAAGATCAATCCATCTATGCTCCTTGCCCGTATCAATCATCATCAAGGACCAAGCGGCAAAGAACTGAAGTATCTAACTATTCGATTTACCTAAACTTGAGGCTAAACAATGCATCCTGCTTTCACTCCTCGGAAACTAAATATCATATTAAGGCTACCTTACATAGGCAAAGTTGTCACTACTCCATAGCAGGTCCTGAGCTCTGAGAGAGTCCTGAGAGTGAGCTTGAAATGATTTGAGAAAATATAATTTTCGCTTATGTTTTTATGAAATTATTCCACGTACCTATGCACAAACAGTGAATACCGAACACATACCAGTCGCGTGCGTTAAGGCGGCACAATCTATCCACGGAATTATTCACGATTCAATGTATATAAACAGTGTGAGCGTATTTTAATCGTCACACGAATGATAGCCAACAATGAGTTTACAAGTACAGCAGTACTGAAGTAGCACTACAGCATAATAGCAGATGACAACAATGCTATGTTTTGTTTTTTATAACGCTCGACACTTTCGTTTCGGTTCGTCGCCGTCGCTATAGACCGAAGCGCTGATATCGTTGGGACTGGTCGCATATTTTCGTCCGCGGCTGGATCGTTACCATGGCAGCGACGTACCGGGGAGAAGCCGACCTAACTGAAATCGCCGACGTTAGCGGTTCTCTGTGGCGCCAATAACAAAACAGTGAAGGACCAACGACGCGATTAAGAACAACAACGATTTTAAAGCTAAAGACGTTTCAAATAAAAGTGTTTTACAGTCTGATCAGACGAGTGATTCTCAATGAGCTGTCACACCCAACTGAAAAGTTGGACTTGTTAGAATATGTGGGGCAGGCCGATAAATAAGCTAACACAAACGAAAAGCTGTTAATTATTTCTTCTGATGTATTATTAACCAAAACTGAGACGGTTTATATTTTCAAAGATGTAGGCCTAGAATTGAATAGAACGGAAACGGTACAACAATACCAATAGGATAAGTGAATATTTATACGTCTCCGATTCAAATTCTAATCCCGGAAGAATCATCGATACTCATATAGTAGTCACAGATCTTTTGTCATCCACCGTTATTTAGGCTATGGCCCGCACATATTATTGCGATGGTACTTTTTTAGTCATGCGAATCAACGTTAAGGCTTATTCTTTCCTTTTGGCCTAAAACTGGCACAAAACATATAGAAAATCGTATTGCCAGACTGGCCAGGTCTCAAATGTTCTACATGAATCGAAGTTTCAGCAGTCGAAACAACATCAAATGCCAGGCGCGAAACATTGCGAGGTAGGAACGTCGGCCTGATATCATGCGCTAAATTAACAAAATTAAATGTTTATTTGAATGAAATTTTATAGATTCGTTGACCCGTTGGTTTGACAAAATAACAGGTCTGATGGATCTCGCAGAGTATGGTCCATGCCGCTAAGTAAGTGTTGTTGAATTGCACACCCGGAGACACCTAGAAAGATGGCGTTCAGCTCTATTTGGGCCAATGCATGAATATGCCCGGAAAAATTATAAACAATACAATGCGGTTATTTTTCTACTGCTAATTTTTTCGTTGCAGTGGTCTGAATCGGTGTAAAAGGACAAGCAAACTGAGATTTATATTACCTCATATATGCTCTACTTGGTCATTAAAAACATTGCTGAGATTGAGTGCTTGCCGGCCTCAAACACCAAACGCCAAACTCAAGGCTGGCATCACTAGTAAAATTTACTTAAATTCGCCTAAGCATTGAAATATCTTCACGGCAGCTTAAAAGCCTTTGTCAAAAGCAACCACTGATGTTTCCTCCATTGGCAGCACCAGGTGATGATAATAATAGACGCTGGCGAAAGCTATAAACACCTCCCAGAGACCAGTTTTATAACCGGAAAAGAAAGGGATTTTAGGTATTGGCAATGTAGGACAAAATAAACCAAAAAACAACGCTATTTATTTAAGCAACTTCTTGACTGAAATCAACCGATCTACAAAACAGTAATAGAATCTAAGTTTTTGTCGAATTTAGCAATTGCCTGTAGATTGATAGCCGTCCGAGCTGACCCACTAGCTGCCTAGTAAGAGGGGAGATAAATCACCCGATTTTTTGTTTTTTTATCCATGACGGAATACGACCCTCAAGGAGTTAGGTCTGTGTTTCGATTTTTCTGACCTGGCGGCTACTATAAAGCTCTCTTAAATATCCTGCATTCTACATGATACCACGAAAACTAACCTTAGGTTAAAAAAAACGTTGATCTGTGTAGAGGCCGAACTCTTGCGGTCGACGTATTGAGGAAGCATCACGTAGATGCTTCTAAAAGACGCGTCTTAACGTAGCCAGCTGCGCGGTATATAAGAAAGGTCAACACCAAAATGCGTAAAGCTTTTAGTTACATTTTCGCTATAAAGCGGAAGCCTGCAACTCGAATGGAGTTGTCTCCTTCTGTGCATTTCATGGAACTGGCTTTCTAGAAACTTGCGTCAAGGCTATGCATACGTTTGCACGACGGCGTACCAAAGAGCATCTAAAATGGCCAAAGAATTCATGGACCAGGTTGAACGTTTCATGAATAACTGAATTTACGCAACTGAAAAGCTGTTACAGTCAATCGAGTGGGTGTCGAATACGATTATATGGGTATATTAGTACTGAGTTTCGTTCTAGAATACTGCGTTGGCGACACTACTAAACGTTGCTAGTTGTATACTGAAAGTAAAAACGAAAAGTTGATAGATACTCAATTTCTCTTCAGCAGCGGCAATAATAGCACCTGTGCGTTTCCTTCTTCTCGGACAATCAGTATTCTTCCGAAGATTAATTGAAGGATACGGTCACAACAGTAGATAAATCCATACAGATTTATTCGTTCTTAATTTCATCCAGCCCCTAAACAACAGAAAGGAATTGTAGTTATTGAGAGAGCGGTTGTTTGCCCACGCCTACAATGAGCTCGTTGATCAGGATTAACTCCGTCTGAAACGATTCCGTGGATCCGTTTTTCATGCCGAATTATATATGCGGAGTGATACTTGTAAGAATCTGGAGATACACAAGAGAGACTTCCCCGCATAAGATATGCGTTACTCTGGAATGAAAAAAAGGCTTTCGCGCACTGCTTGAATGAATAAATCCTGATGATTGCAGATACTGAACTTCACGAGCACCTACAACCTGAATAGCTTGCAAAAGCCCCTATGATATCGATACTTACAGATGTAAACCCTCACGCCAAAAGCGTCCGTCCCAGCAGATTAAATGAAGCCGATCGGCCGTATTTAATGTCGACGAATATATCAAACGTTCGTGGTTTGGTCACTTCGTAAGTCTAAATAACGTTATTAGTTGATTCTCAAAGGTAAGGTAGGTCGCTTCAAGGACACATGGACAGTTGAAGGAAACATGCTGTCCTTCTTTATATAGCTAGAATGTTAAAACGACTAACAAGTCATGCCTTTTATGTCCGTTTGTCCTTCCGACGGAGCGTGTCAAGTGAACTAACTTGAAAACCTAAATATTGTATCACTTTTCAGGCAACACGATAAGCAATAGTAACTGGTTATTCAACTTATCAACACAAACAGTAGTCGCATTGTGTGCCCGAACTGTTCAGTTCTATTCTGTCAACATCTTTAATAAAAAAAAAAAAATACTATATTAGTTATTTTTTATTGTATATATTGCATATCAGTACGGTGATCGGCAACGTAAGTTATCACAACGGAACGCGACACGAAATCGAAACTTACTTCTTTATGTTACTTGAACCACGGAAGTTTGTTCGTACTGTTGCTGTAAAAGAGAATCGTAGCCGGATTGCTTTATCCTAATATTAGCTCTACTTGAAATAATACTCAAGAGCTAGCATGCAAAAATTCTCAAATAGGTTTTTATTTTACGATAATGTTTTGGCTCGTTTATGCTTTATACGATACATTTAATTTATCTTTAAAGTATCTGAGTAAACAGGCATGCATGTTCTATTAACATAATTTACAATCATTGTAATTATTCGCAAGAAACAGATATTGAAAAAAAAGTTCCAGGTACCTAACTTGCAAATGCATACACTCTGAAGGATTGGGTTGCTTGTGAAAAGTTTTGCAGGAGCACCTCACGATCGTTTGTTCAATAGTATAGTTCGTTTTCCTTTTTATAGTAAAAATTCACAGTGCTGTGATTCCAGGCTAAGTTAGAAATTGTTAGATAGTTTGGATTTCTAAGGCGCTTACGTGAATGGAAACGTAACGAATGACAAGCGTAGTGTGCAGCCCGAATGAAAAATATGTTTTTTCCGCGGCATAGGTAAAGAAACTAACTGAGCGTCAAGTAATAAACTTCTAGGTGGCTTGGTAAGTTATGTTGCATCTTTCATCAAATGTGCAACAATGCAGTGCCTTGCATTGTTTCGCTGTCAAGCGTTTCAAGTTGAGGCCGGTGATAGGAGATACTCTCTTTTTTGTATTATTCGACCAATATATGGAAAAAGTACCTACTAATTTTTAGCCCACGGTGCAAAACTGGCGATCATGTGTAGTTAATAAAGATCCTTGTAAGTTATGTATTTGTGTTCGAACGCACTAAGACTATTTGTTAGTTACACTACTCTTAGAATTGTTGATTATTGCAGACATCCAAGGGCATCAGATACTGACGGTCTCATTATATCCGATTTCGGAAAGTTATGTCCGAAGTAACAGCAGACTACCCGCCTTTTGTGCCTCGTTTTTCAAAAGATAAATTACTAAATGCTACACTGAATTAAGCGACTATGTTGGCTAAAGTAAGCCAACGTTATTACTACAGCAAGTCGATAAAAACAAAACCCAACATAGTACGTACTCCAGACGACATCTATTGAAAGCAAGCTGATATTGTTGAAATGAATAATGCATCTTTATTAGCAGTTTGTTGGGACAGATTTGATGCATCGTTCTATAAAAGTTTGAAAAAATAATGAGGTATCTTAATAAATACAACAGCTTTTATTAGCTTCGTTTTACCTCCTATTTTATGCACTCAAGACAACTTTAATACTTCACTATACATGAGACACACACCGCAACAGGCACAAAACGTGTTTATGTCCTCTTTCGAACTTGTCGAAAAGTGTTGCTTAACTAAAATAGAATAGGCATTTAAAATTCAAATCACTTAGCACTTCACTATACCCAATGACGGAATGCGCGCGTCTTGTTAAAGGCCACCCCGTGCGACGCGACAGAGTTCCGCATTTTGCCCACTCTTGTCTTGCTAATAGGAAGTTGACGAGCTAGCACAGACGATGAGGTTTGCTGAGGAAGGCCCTTTCCCCTCTTGCGATGCGCTGGTCCTCTCCACTGCGGGCGACGGCAACAACAAGTTTTCTCTGCTCTCGAACTACCAGTCTATAAACAAATGCTATGAATCGTAGGACGCTGTTCTAGCGAACCGTTCAGGGCGCGAGTGCTGTGTGCGACGTTGTCCACGACCTTTGGGAGTCAGCGCTACCCGTTCTAGTGGTAGCGTAAATTGATTCCCGTGGGGTGCTCGAGGACGTGCTTGTTTACTGGGGCTGTGGCGGAACAAAGCCGGCTACGATTTCCGCGGTCTCCGAAGCTTGATATGCGAACCGTCCAAGGCGCCTGAGCCTCCATTCGGTGTGAAAAGTGCTATTGTTGTTGGCATTACTATCAAGGTGCACCGACCATGCGGTCGATCAAGGGTTTACGGAGGGCTCTGTCACCTGGCCCTTGTGGAGTCGCGCGCAGGTGTATGGCTTCCGACCACACCATTTGGGAACCCCACGCCAGTTCACTGAACTGTGAGTCTGATTCGAACACTGATGATAAGCGGAACGATACATACCGGAAAATACTATAATAGTCACTATTAGAAACACACCGCGTGTCAGTCGTATCAGAAAAGCTGAAATATCAAGTATTATTAAACTGGTTCTGTAGTGCCCTTTATGGATTCTGTTAGGTCATGTAGCAATTAGGAGCCTCGCTCTAATATATGTAGTGTAATAGTTACGATATATGTTGATATCATACATTGGTGACTGATCGAATAAAACACCAACACGGAAAACTTACACTGATAAAGAGAGGGTCGACGGTCCTATTTTGTCCTATGCATTTGTAGTGCTATATATACATATATAAATAAATAGTTGTACTCGCACTACTCCTGGAAGCAAGTTTCTGCTAGGTAAGCGTATTGATTACTTTGATTTGTTGTGGTAGATATTTTACGGTGTGCCAGTTTAAATGGTACTAGGAAAAGGTGAAGGCTGTAGCACCTGCTGGGCGAGTGCCCATTGGTTTTAGGAAACTGTTGAAACTTTCTTCTGCAAAAGATCATTCAAAGAGGTACGCGGCCAGAAATGTAGCAAGCAGGTAATATTCTTGAAACATACTAAGGCGAATTGTGATTAATTTAAGAGATTTGCCTAAGGCAATAAGCTGAAATTAGTAAGCTTACCATTCGTAAAGCATTGTAGAAAAGGCAACATTGTTTTAACATAAATGTGTGAAGCGGGATGTTATTTAAACACTGCAAGATACTGATGTCAACCAACCCAGAATCAATAAAATTATCATAAAAACTGACCATCTAGACCACAAAGATCTAGAGAAATATACCAACAACTAGTACAGGTACTAGATGACCCGCTTGTTTCGTAATTTTTGAATATGTTGTTTCAGTAAACCTGTAATTTAAGGGGTGGTTATTAGATTGGTCGAGAGATCGTTTCATCGCATATGTAAGTCGGCGTGAAATACATCACAATGAATTTCTTCTATTTATTTACCCACGAGCTAGTTTCGTTAACAATCGTAATAGCAGACAAAATAGCTAATCCTCTGTACATTGTCAGTCAAGCGTTAATCAGCGTTTTTATCATCTTCTGACTACCGCTTTCCGACGACGGCAATCTATCGTTGTAACTATAGCAACATCGCAGTAGTAACAATTGATTCATTATTTACCACCACCTGATCCATTCAGGTGTTCAGCCACTCGTCATCGTCTTTGCTCGTTCCGACAACCTGTCGTTGAGTTCAATCTGAACAGATGTGACGTTGCCCTAAGTTTATTTAGACGTAGACAAACAGACGAGGAATCGTCTATAATTTACCTGTTTATTGATGTATACAGTATTTGATCACTTACCGAACGAAAGTTAGTTAAGCGATTCACTTATCTGAGCTCGTCATACATTACTTACCTCCGTCATGATTATTCCATCTCAAATTGGTCAATGTATCGCGTTGCCGAGCAGATACGCACAGCCGTTACAAAATTGGCTATTTTGCAAATAAGGCATACTCGCTAATAGGATTGACATAGCACATATAGTAGTTACCATGAGCTACTGTCATAGCTTGACATCATAGCAGGGTTAAGAACTATTGAATGAGAAAATTTTCCTTGAGTACACAATGCTATTCTATTTATGCGTGGTCTTAGTCGTATCCGCAAAAAAAATGTAAGTTATATCTGCAGTTCGATGTAAACTAGAATGGTTATTACGAAAGTATCATTTATTCTATGTAGGTTGGGTAACGAAATAGTTGAAAGCTGGCAAATAAATTATAACTGTATTATGGATGGCTGATCAAAGTGTCTTCTTAATATCGAGGCGTGCAGAAAGCAAGGCCTACTGATGAAAATCGAGATTAACACACAGGCCCAACGAGCCTTAAAACTATACGAAGTAGTAGATACGTTATAGGCGTATAGTGAGACCTGTCAGACGACGTGATCGTTACAAAATGCCATGATTGTATTGGGATTTGTGTAATTTTTGCGGGAACGATTTAAGTAGTCTGTATAGGGTGCCCGTAAAATCAGTCAGTAGGACCTTCGCTGTCCTCTAGAAGTGGTTTTTCGTTAAGCTAAATGTTCTACTGACGGATCTAAATAGTGGAGTCTCTACAGATCCGTAAGGCGCAAATTTTCAAAATGTTTGAAAAACAGCTTACATTTGTAGATGTACATTTCATAATCGTCCAGTTAGGAAAATGAGAATTCATTTAAATATTTCGAAAAAAGGTAGTAATGATACATTTATGACGTCACCAGATCAGTTACATACTCAACTTTCTCATGAACCGCCCATCTTATGACCGCATACACATGTACTTAAATTCAAAAGTTGATTCTAATATAAGTAGCTAAGCATTTAGCCATTCGGGCATTAAAAAAACCTTAAAGCATCGTACTAAATTAGAATTACCCTTCACTCGTCTGCGCTAGCCTTTTTCATGGATTTAACAATAAGCTGGGTAGTCATTTTATCTCGATTAAAATTTTCGTAGGAGACGCAGTGAGATTCGGCTATGGATGTATTGTATGGACGCAACCAGAACTGGGGTAAAATGTCGAGGTAAAAATCATTTGCTTTTAGAGGACGCAAGTGCCTGTACACACATACCGATGGCGGTAGGCCTCATTGTCCAAGTCGTATCTGCGCAGACTCTCACACGCCAAGTGCCGTCGCGACGCCGATATGTAGGCAAGTACGGGATGCGCGCCCTATAAATGTGCTCAGCCTTCCCGCCGCGATTCAGCAGAAGAACAGCTACCTGACCTAGCTCAGGGGGAACACGTATTTACGCGTATTAGTAGAACAGTTATTTTTGACTCTAGCCTTTTGTCTACTGAAAGAAGTTCACATATGAAGTAATGAAGTTTCTAAGAAGGTACTATATGGACTAATTTAAATAAATGCACAAAACAACCGTTAGGCTTCCTGTCCGACGAAAGGGCTCCATGATGATCGCTGTAATGGCAATCCAGGGACAGAAATTCTTATCGATCGCATTCGCTGTTACGCGGGCTCGCAACGCTCATTTCGACTGAATTTCAATTACGGATCTCTTTAAGCCTAACGTCTGTAACCTTGCGTCTTACTCAAAAGACTAGCAAACATTTGGAAAGGATTGCGATTCAAATTGGAGAACTGTTAGTAGTTCTATAACTATAGTCAGCCAAGCAATGACTTTTAGTGGCGTTATTAAAAGATCTAGCATAATTTTAGCACTGATGTCTGTATAGAAACAAGATTGAAACGCATCGTTTGCTTACAATGCGGTCGTCATTGCTGGAGGGAAATGATACGAACTAAACATGATATGTTTGTAAGATCTTCACTGAAACGTTTTTAATTACGAAATACACACCTTTTGTAAGCAGGTGTTCGCCTACAGATTGTCACCCAGAGAGCACTAAGACTAGCCTACTTCAATTGCAACGTAGTGGAACACTGTATGAATGAAGAATAAACCAGTTGACGTACAGATGTTTTTGTTTATTGATTTCAGTGGCTGACGACCATCACTTGATTCGCGACGCACAGGTGCCCACGTCTGCACAAGTCGTTATTTGTGGTGGAGGCATCGTGGGCACCTCTGTGGCGTATCATCTCGCGAAAATCCATGGCATTACAGATGTTCTCCTCGTCGACCGGGGAAAGTAGGTGCCAGGGAGTATGACGTGGGATGCAGCGTACTACCTTCATGTCCTATGTTCAGATCCTACATGTCTACCTATAGATACTTTAAGTCCGTTCAGTGAATTTGTAAACCTACGATTTGTAACTGTTTGTGATTCATAATTAACAATGCCTCAAAAGATATTAATGCGAATAATTGGCAGTAATTCAGCAGCTGGAAAACGATACGTTTACAATAATACCTTTAGAATGGTACCTCAATAACCGTACGTATATCTATGAATTTGCTTTGCGATTTTATCTGATCCGCACATAATGACCACCGTGTATAGAAAATTAACGAACCCGTGGATAACTCTAGTTTTATACCATAAATGTTCTTATTTATTTATTTTCTTTTATATATTTAATCCCTTGTGCAAATAACTGATCACGTTGTTTTAGCCTATTTAGGACAAATTCAATACGGCGCAAGACATGATTTGGAACTTGAATAGCGCGTCCCCTACAGAAGCTCAAGCCGTACGACGACCAATCCTTAACGCGTATTTCTCCACTTTTGTCCTGCCATTAGATCGTCGACGTTTCGTTGCATGAAAATTGTCTTGTTACTCCAAAATTAACTAAATATAAAATTGGCTTAAACGCTCGCGCCGGCCTTGAGTGTCGCTTTGGGCCGCCACGAGCTAGATGATAAGCGGTTCTAAACGGGTGAAAAGTCGTGTGAGTCAATATATCGTGGAGAAATGCATCTATACTGAGCTCTACATCGAGATGTTCCCACAATATATTAAAGCAATGAGTAAAGTTGGATGTTGCAGTTACGACGGTCCTCATTTTGATATTTCATAGGTGAAATTCTTTATGTGGACCCTTTCAGTTCTGAGCACTGAAATATCGCTTAATTGGATTATGAATTGTTTCTGCACTCATTGTACCTTCGATTCCATCTAGAATCGGCGGAGGGTCGACTCGCTTCGGAGCTAGCCTTCTGAGCCAGATCAAGAATCGCACGATTGAAAGTCGAATGAGCAAATACTCAATCGAACTCTACAAACAGCTCCAGGATATGGGCCACCAAACTGGCTGGAAACAGTGCGGTTCTCTGCATTTGGCTAGGACTAAAGAAAGGTACGTGCAGTGAAGGGCAGTTACGAGGCATATTTGTTGTAACTTAAGGGAAGGGATTTGACGTGAAATGACTAACTTTTTCTGTGTCCTTGAGGGTTGTCGGCACATCGCAGTAAAGTTCAGTGTGTTTTAGTCTCAACAACAAGTTATAAGTTAATTATTTCAATCTGCCACTTGATGTTTCTTAGCTATGGATATATCGGAGTAAGATCAGCTCTGCAGTTACATTGTTAAACACTTGCTTCCTGGCAAACGTTTGGTCCCTTTTTTTTCCACTGTACTCCACTATGAGCATTTTGATTTTGAACATCCTATAAAATTGGCAGGTATGACATTTCTGCCTAGAGAATATACCTGATGTGATAACGTTTACACTAGAGTGGCATCGGATGACATAGAAATCTTTGTGTGGATTCAGAGGTATTTGCCGATATTAGAAGTCGTCCGGGAAGCATTCAATATTGAGCTCTAATTAACTCCACGAAGCTTGAGCGAAAAGTTTCCTCGTTCTTCTATTACATTGATATCTCACTAGAAGACAAAGGACTGTCGCTGCAAGCGACGTTGGCAAACTTTCTAAGGGGCGCCCAACCAGTGTTTGAGTGTTTGCCCCAGGTCGTCTTTCTGCTACATTCATTTGCACGCTGCGATATACCAAACTGCCCTGCTTAGGTGCATTCAACGCCGTTAACGATCGTCTAAAGCCTTTGCTACTCTCCTAATACATTTCATCATGACAACGTTTATCAGGGTAGACTAATGTATTAAGCTGTAAACCAATTGATCGGAATAATATACTTACAAATGATTCTAGTGATGACGCCTGGTTTTGTGTTATACGGCTTGTTTGTAGACTTCTCGCCTTCCGCCGAATGGCCGCGGTTGCAAAAAGCATGGACGTCGACGCGCGGATAATAATGCCGAAAGAGGCTCAGGAGCTATCACCCAATATAGCAACTGAACGACTTGAGGGTGCTCTCTGGTGTCCTGTAGATGGTGTGGCGGATACGCATGCACTGTGCAACATTCTCGCCGGTGAGGCAGAAAAATTAGGTGTTAAAGTCGTTGAGGGGTTTTTTATCAATCGGATCCTCAGCGATCCCCAAACAAATAAGGTGACAGGAGTAGAAAGCAATTTCGGTAAGTTTACACGCTAACCATTTGTGGGTTCGTATACTATTTTTCAATATGTTTGATGATACATGAAAGAGTGTGGCGAGACTTTCGCAATTTGGTCGTGAGATTTATGTTCATGCGTCCTTTGATATATTCTAATGAACGTTTTCACTAGGTTATAAAGAACTGGATTAACGGAACTGAGTTGAAATATATGTAAAATTATCTTTGTGGGTCATACCGAAACGTTTAAGTGAACTATCCGAGGACGAGCTATAGAGAAGATGCCAAATAACATCTTCATCGCACTTCCGGTAGGTAGTCCTGTTGTTGTTAGTTTAAATTTTTATAATAACATCATTATAACTAAATAGGCTATCTTATAAGTTGCGCTACTTCGATTAAATGTGCTATGTGTTTCATGCAGGTAGGACAGACTGTGAATATTTTGTCAATGCGGCTGGCTATTTCGGTCGATTAATCGGGAAGTTAAGTAATCCACCCGTGAAGATACCTCTGTATCCCTGCGAGCATTATTTTCTACACACGAAGCCCGTGCCAGGAATCAACGAAAACATGCCTGTTATACATGACTATGATGGAAACTTCTACATTCGGTATGTATTCGTGTAGCTTTTGGACGTTATCAGAAAACTACATACGTAAGCTGTAGTGCAATTGGAAAAACTTGAAGCACATAACTAACGTGGTTTGCTGCTTACTCGTGATCATCAGCGTTAGTCACGAAACACATTATTAGTAAGCTCCACTGGCTTTCTTCTTAGTGAATTGCTATAGGACAATGAATGCAAAGTTAAGAAGTAATGCGATGTTTTTATAAGTAATTCAATTTGGCCCCAACCTAACCGTCTCTGTAAGTTTAAGTTCCAGTTAGCCCTTTAAAGCGATCCTTGCCGAACTAAGTGTACTAAGTGAAAAGTTTTCCAACTGTTTTACTTTTCGCACGCTTTGGTCCCTATTTTTTGTGACAGGTGGCCAAAAACGAAAACTATCTTTAAGGCTTCCTCATCTGTTACAAAGTCGTTGCTAACATGTGTGCGCTTTGCATTGAGTCACAACCTGAGCTCCAGAAGCATCGACACGGGCATTTGATTCTGTGCTGACCACGTTAGAAGTGCTGTACGCGCTATTTTTAACTCTATGTTCGTTTACCAGAAAAAAAAAGACAAAATATAATAGAAACTGGAAGTCAAAGATAATTGAATATTGCACGGCTTTGCAGGACTCGAGCAGATACATTACTAAATTACACTCCTTGATTTTCTATTTTTGTTACAGTGTAAAGGATGGAAAATATATAGCAGGGGGTTTTGAGAATCATTCAAAGCCAGTCGACTTCGATAATTTGCCAGCGATAGGTCGCGGTCTACTGCCTGAGGACTGGGATCAGTTTTCAGTGCTTCTTAATGAAATGCTGTTTCGAATACCCGAGCTGGTAAATGTAGAGGTGGATAGGCTTTACAACAGTCCAGAAAGTTTTACGCCTGATGGTCGATGGCTGGTGGGAGAGTCTGCAGAGGTCAGTAAATGACAGATAACTCATGACCTTCTATTCTGTATCTATTTTACGGTTAGTCTATTGTGTAGCTTAAAATGTAGCCTTTGAATGACGATATTGTGTGTCTTATAAGTTGTAGTTTTCCTTTTTTACTTCTACACTTATTTTCATGGTGGTTTTGTACTATAGTTTTGGGCTTTTCAATCCCAACGTTTATCCCAACACAGTTTACGTTGATTGATAATTGATCTCGTAATAGCATTTCAAGCTATTCGATTTCAGCTAAGGAACTACTTTGTTGCGTCAGGGATGAAATCAATCGGAATCGAAGCTGCGGGCGGAGTTGGCAGGGTAACAGCTTCGTGGATCGTCAACGGAGAGCCCCATCAGGATCTGTGGGATGTCGACATTAAACGCTTCATTGGACTACACAATAATAAGCAATTTTTAAAGGAACGAGCTACAGAAGTGCCTGGATTGTAAGCGTTGCAATACTGCGCATGTGACTATAAACTAAAAATTTAATATAGAACAACGCAGCAATTAACCATATATATATATATATATGACAACAAAAACGACTAAGCACTATTTAATTGGGAAAATTAACATTGGAAGGTTGATATGAAACGATAGTTCGACGAAAGGTACATAAGGAAGATTTAAAAGAAGTTAATAAACAAACAACTGGGTGTCATTTTCAAGGTACTATCGAATGCCCTACCCTCTGCTGGAGTTTGAGACTGGTCGGCAGTTGCGGATGTCACCCATCTACCCAAGATTGCGAGATGCAGGAGCAATGTTCGGCCAGACAATGGGATATGAACGGCCGGGATACTACGATCCCGAGTACAAAGGTGAATGTTCTCGCTATTCATGTTCCTTACTGTTTAGTGTTAGAGAAGGTATCAAACGTCCTGGCTTTGCGACGCTCATGTCGTTATAGTTCCCAGCCTTTTAACGAAAGTCTTTTATTACAATCTTTCAAATTTCAACAAATGAGCAACATTATTTTTCACGAACACTCTCTTTTTGATTATTTTGAGCGTTTACATATTGTTTGTATACACCATGGTATACGAACTTAGATGTTTCAAGCAGTTATAAAACAGAGAGATAGTTTTACGCATGCGTACTGTTTTTTTTTTTTAATGATGTTCCACAGACAAATCACTGAAAGATGCCCGCGTGTCCCACACGAAGACCTTCTTCAAGCCGCCGTATTTTGACCTGGTGCAGAGCGAGTACGAAGCCACAAGAGAGCGTGTGGCTTTAATAGATTATTCGTCATTCACTAAACTCGAGATTACCTCACCTGGTTGGCACTTTCCACAAATCAAGTAGCAAACGATAATGATTTTTTACTCCTTCGGCTACTGGTATTGCACAAACAAATTATGGACAAAATCTCTCCCGGCATAACGTCAAAAACTTGGCCCATTCTAAAAAGCCCAGCTGGAATAAATCTCGTTTTAGTTATTTGGGGTTTCTGCAGCGGATAAACAATACAGCATGGTAATACGGCCGGCCGTACATTTAGAGTTACCGTGGTGCGTTGGTCACCGATACTACGCCGCTTCTAACTTTTTTCATCTAAAGGAAGATAATTATGATAATATTACAATGGGTCGGGTTCCGTTGATTCAGGTCTTCATGATTGATTCAAACAAATCTATTCGTTTTTCCTTATATGAACAATTCTAGGTGATGAAGTTGTGACTCTCCTTCAAAATCTCTGTTCGAACGATGTCGACATTCCCGTGGGACACATTGTTAACACAGGCATGCAGAATGAACAGGGTGGTTATGAAAACGATTGTTCCTTGGTGCGATTGGCTCCCAATAAATTTATGATCGTTTGTCCTACCCGGCAGCAACAGCGGGCCCAAACATATCTGCGGTGGCACATCGGAGATGTTAGTGTTATCGCTTCCTAAATATCATAGAATTTACAGCACTTTCTTAAATCAAACAAAGCAAGCTGTCTCTCACAAATTCTATTGCAAAAACACAGAGATGAGAGCTGATCGTATCTGACCGCAAAAATAAACATAATCGAAACATTTTAACGGGATAATAAACAGACCGACGTTTGGTAAATAGATAGTAGATGACCAGAGCAAGTGCAACGTACTTCCTAATTACCACCTATCCTATCTTAACTGCCTTCCCATAGTTATATTTATGTAGACATATACTAATATCTAATTACAATTATATATGCCTATCATTGTATTTTTTACTATTTTGAACAGAAACCTATTTGGGTAGCTGATCTGACGTCCATGTATACAGCAATCTGTGTCATTGGGCCTAATTCGCGCGATCTCATGCAACAGCTCACGGGTCTTAAGATGGGCATCAAAGATTTTCCTTACTTCACCTATAAAGAGTGCGATGTTTGGATGGCTAGCGGAGTCCGTATGCTACACATGACACACACCGGAGAAATGGGCTGGGTCATGTACATTCCCAATGAGGTAAACTCTAACGTTACATACAGCAAGACTTACAAAATAAGCGGCGATCACTTATTAAATAATAAATTGTAAAATAAATAATAGCATCGTACAAGGAAGCCTTTTCATTGACGCTTCTCTTTTCTTAGCAATAGATCGCGCCAAACTGCGCAACAAAAACATCTTGACTAAAGTTAGTACCTTGAACTGTACATATCCGCAAGCACTTTTTACGGCATTTTTTAGAGAATCTTTTTAGAGCATATTCAAGATAGCTTCGACTACGATATATATAGTTTTTTTCTATAAAGAACACACAGAAAGGAGGCAGGTTCAAATAACGATAATAATGCGCGATTTCATTGAGCGCTCACGTCGTGTGAAAACAACACGGACTCCATTTTATACTTTATTACCTAATTTTACCACACGTTCTATTTCAGTATGCTCTTCATGTATACGATCGACTTGTCGATATTGGAAAGGACTATGGACTTCAGCATGTCGGCTATATCGCTATGAAAACGTTGCGAATTGAAAAATTTTTTGGTTTCTGGGGCCAAGACTTCAATCGGACGACCACACCGCTCGAATGTGGCAGAGCGTTCCGCGTTAAATTTGAGGTACTTGATTTTTAATGTGATCATGAATTTCTCTTGGAAAAGGCAATTGTAAAGCTTCGCAAGTTAGTAATAATGTCCACAATTTACTGGACTGGCAAGGGAATCAGTATTATTTATTAGTTTAAATATAGTTTCCGTTATTTAAACGTTTATGTGCAGTCATGCTAAGCTCTAGTGTCTCAGACCTTCATGGAACATCTATAATTTGGCGGAGTATAGCGTCTAACTGAATTTAAATCGTTTTCTTTCCATTTAAAAAGACATTTTATATGTATCCCAAACTGACATATCCAAAAGCCATTCTTATGTGGTTCTTATTACGACTTTGCTATGGGCTGCACAGAAAGACAATTTTATCGGCAAGGCAGCTCTGATCAAACAGAAAGATCAGGGTGTGAAGCGACGTTTTGTCCAGCTTCTGCTAAAGGACCACGATTATGAAACGGATCCATGGCCATGGGGCGGTGAGCCAATCTACCTTAACGATCGAGTCGTTGGCCGAGTAACAACTACTGCGTACGGCTTCACGCTTAGCACCCATGTACGTATGAGAATATTAGAAACTCACTACACTTCAACGTTCACACAATGATTACTGCTTTGTGTCACATTCAAACTAACTTAGTGACTAACTGCCATAGATAAGTCTCTGATATTTAGGTAGATAATAGTAGTAGGCATTGTTAAAGGTTTTTATATTAACTGAGCGATATCGTGCCACAATAATTAAGCTCGCATAATCTTTTCAACCGGTACGATATTTACAGGTACTGCTCGGATTCATTGAAAATATTAGCGACAAATATGAGCGACATATTGTCACAAACGACTATATTCTCAAAAACGAATTCCAGATCGACATCGGAGGACTTATGGTAAATGCAAAGGCGAACATTCATTCCCCAGCACTTGCCTATAAAGGTATCTCTAAGGAAAGGACGTATTTCGCGACACAATAACCGTATGCAATCTATTGCATCAGTGTGCTCGTTTTTCTGTGCCAAAACTAACTGAAATCAGAGTGAGGCGTTAGAGGAATCATAGTTTTATAGAAGAGAAGGACATGCAAGAAGAGTGACAAAAGGAAAGCATATATAACAAAAGTTGTGTTTAATCAATAAGAAAGTTGACTTTTACAAGTCACTCGAAGTTGACCCCTTCTGCAAACCATTTCACCCCTATTGTTGCAATGGGCCATATATATAAGAATGAAATTCGACATGATACATTAAACTGCGCCGAACATTTTTATCGCCGAACACGATAGGTAAATACTGGGTTATAATTATAGGCAGTTAAGTTTATTAAAAATAAGACTGATATAGCTCCGACGGTCGCCCTACGGAGAGAGGATTACGTTGTTAGATTGTTACATTTTTTATCGTTGTAGATATTGGAGTAATTTCTAACCTCTAAATGGTGCTGCTAAATCATAGTAGGCTGAAGGAAAGAAACAGTAAGTGAAAAGCCTCAAAAATAAAGCATAAATACAAGAAAATAAGGATACCATTTTTTGCGTGCCGAATTCAATTCAGCTGACCACTTACGACACATTTCTACAAATGCCGCTGATATAGTATTTGGCAATATCGTACATCATAGTAACATATCTTTTCTCAAACTTTTATCGTGCGCTACGTATACATGACTTACGTGCATTACCTATGCATACGTCTCCATTAATATGGTCTTCAGCGGCACGACATCACAACAATGCACTGTTGTTCTTTAGCCAGATGGTTTATTTTAACATAATGCTGAAAAAAAAAAAGGTTAGAACACTGGTCTACATAAGAATCCCTTTGAAGCGCGCGCCCTGAAGAAAAAAGAGGATCTATTAGACCGAAATATAGTTTTGCAAAAACTGGAACGGGGATCGTCGAAAAATTATTAACGGGTACAAAATGTTTACTTCGCTCGCTGCTTATAGAGATAAAAACAGTTACTAGTGGTTCGTTCTCATTAGCCGCATATTCGTTTTTGTTCCATTGGCATCCTTTGGCATCTTCATTATTTACTCATAAAGCTTGGATGATAGTTGATGTCATATCCGCATTGGAGGGTAAGCAGAATTCGAAGGTTCTGCTGTACAGATAGAGTGACGCACAAAAACAGTAAACTACCAACATTAATGCGGTATCACTATCATTCATTGTATACTTCTACATCATATCTAGATATAGTCGAATTAAGTGAGATATAAGACCATCATTTCGTTTGAACAGCCATATAGTTTGAAAGTTCTCAACTTACCTCAGCATTTAATCGCCTCAAACTATCATTATAATGCACAGTCAGTGACTGTTGCCCTCCTCTAATTTACAATCTTTCCCTTGCGCGTTCCTCGGAACGTTTGCCTACTAATTATGCTTATATATCCTATTTATACTATGATAGAAAAATGGTTTATATTCGCCTGTCACTATCATTTACTATTCATATTTCATAACCTTAGTAGCCATAGCCTCCATTACTCCATATTTGCCTATCATTCTGGCTTCAAGTAGAAATAACAAAGTTCACTTGACGTCTAGCATCGTGCCGAAGCAATCAATGCATATATATATATGGGGGATATAAAGATGACGAGACATAAGTATCTACTGCAGACAGTTTTTTTTTTTATTAAATTTTACTCTTTCTAGGCAACATACAAATACAAACATATACTGATAGATATCACGAGTCAACTAAAACAATAAACTAGGGTTTTAATAAAAAAAATCGGCGGCGTTTTCTTTTAGTGTCTTTTTTTCTTGTATACATCGGTATTGATAGTTCATACAGACTTAATAGTTAAAGACCGATATCAAAAGCAATGATAAGTTTGCAAACAAAAAATTCAGAAGAGAATTAAGTTATTGGTTAATAATTTTCACCATGCTTCTATTATATTTCACAGACAAAAAATTCAGAAGAGAATTAAGTTGTTGGTTAACAATTTTCACCATGCTTCTATTATATTTCATAGACAAATATGTAGCACGTGACCTTCTACGTCTTCTTCCATTAATATTAGGTCGGGCTAGCCAGTTAAAATATACGATTGATATTCCCTAAAATGTAATAGTAATATGGTTCAAATAAAGGAGCTAAGTAACTAAAAAATTAGGCATAAATACTGGTAGGAACAAAATCAGCATAGAGGCAAACCAGACAGCAAAAGCCTACTGCTAAATTAATTGAATTGCAATAAAAAAAATGCAATACATTGTTTAATAAGCCATTTATAAAACACATTAATCTGGTTCACGTTTGATTCCGATATCTCACCAACACGTAATCCTTCACACGTTGGGAGCCCTAGCCGCGATATAGCAAGGTTTATTTTATTTATTTTTTTAGGTTTACCACCTGAATCAATTAAGACATAGGACCTTGTCAGTTTCCCTTGCCTTTGAAATAGATACTTTTTCCTTTAGAAACTTTCGGCCGTTTTATAGTCGCATGAATCAACTGTCGTTCAGAACGTATAACAATCTCAGTTTATTCATATGTGTAAATATTTCCGATGATAACTTGTACACAATTAGTTCTCAATCATTTACAAATAGCAATTTTTTTTTATAAAATATTCACGTCATAGTTTTTTTTTATCAGGATCTAGATTATATCACGCACTTTCTTTCAAGAAACATAGAAATGTATAGAAAAATAGCTAGAACTGTAATGTCATGAGGGTAATCTCCATCGTCCCCTTAACGGATCATTGAGGTCTGACGATACTGGAGGTGAAAGTGACGGAACTCGATACGATGAAAAACTTCGATGTGTCGCCATTAAATCGCCCTCCGTCATACTGTGCCTTTGGGGCTATTTTAACGGCATCATAGTACTGTTGTCAATTAAAACAAAGTTCGGCATAGACTTTACATTAGATACGTACCTACTAATATACTGAATATACGACTCGGTGAAGAACATCTATTCTTATTCCAGTGCTTCACTCCAAGGTTCAGGCACAACAGTCGCATTTCCAATTAAACGAACCTTTGCGTTGGAAAATTCGGCTATAGTGCCCATTCGCCCCCGAAAACACCCTTGAACAACAAACTAATTATAATTAATCAAACCTGCAGTAACGAATTTGACCTCTGGGCTAAACGTCGGTAAACAAAAGTGCATTAGGGAAACTTATTTTTCCCACAGATTTGCTTAAAATGTATCACCTTCAACGATCGATAATTGATTTTATTATGAAAAAATCAGTAAAAATTGAATAACTGTAAATAGTCTGCTATACTATTGATCATCTATAATAATCGTACCACAATGTAGGGCTAATCATCAGATTTGTTATAAACAATAGCGGTACTACATCGGTCGTTGGAACTAGATTCAATATATTGTGACATGAATAAAAGTTTTTGGCTTTCAAGAGTCTGGCGCATTTCTCTTACAGGAATTATTGTTAAACATAAAGTACAGTGCACTTAGATTGAGCATTGAAATAGGCGAGCGATACATCGGTCAAGTTCGGAAGGCTGTAGGCTCTTTCCGTCCACTACAAAGGTTCCTCATAAAGCAGCATGGAAATGCGAAAGGATAAGGTGTGCCCAAAAAATAACGACCGCCATTGTAAAAAATGGGCTGACCCGACTGACATGGAATTTTCGGGTGGAATTTTTGTCGGACTTAATGTTCCGCGCTTATCTTCTTTAAACTTATCTGTGATTGATACGAAAGGAAGAGAATAAGTTAAGCAAACGAAAAACCATCCGGCGAATATAAACTTTTCAATTCCCCACTTTTGGTCAAATAAATCATAATCATCAAGTGTTCATAACTGTTTACCCAAGATCATACGTGAGAATTTCAAAGCAATCGTATATGAATTTCTTTGAAAAACGAAAAAGCTAAATTTAGGGTAAGAGAAAGGGATCAAAATATGATAGTTTTATTTATAATGGACCCCAGTACAAAAGTACGCGGATTTCAGATATCAACAATAAGAAAGTAACAATCAAGAACTATGCAATCCTCTACTCGGATGTTATTTACATTTACAGAATAAAAATAATAAATTCGATATAGATTGTAGCATATGTTCTAGGTAGTCCTGAACTTCCTCCGGCCGAAGATATTCGCTTTCAACCATTTTACCTAAAATAAACTACAATAAATACCTACCATATAGGGTTACTGTCATCACTATTAAAAAGAAGCACCGAAGACCATTGTTAAGGAGAGTTGGAATTTTGCGTACTTTCCAAGTATGTACCCTTTGTACGCCGAGGCATTACCCATATGAACATACACCTGTAAGAGTTTTTGTTTCTTGTTTTTTAATTGCTTTAGAAATATTGAGTTGTCAAGAAAGTGTTAACCCTTTTTCCAGCTAGAGGACTCAAAAGTATCATATCTCAGGTAAAATGGGTTGGGTCGCGTTGGATCATTTGAAAGTTAAGCGTTGCCAGTATCACTAAAATTGTTGGCATGCCTTTAGGCAGACTTAAGACAGAGCGTTTACAAGTTAAATTAAATTTCTGTAAAAAACTGAACATGTTTGACAATGTCATCATTATATAAATACAAATGATTTAAAAGAAAATTCATGCCGCTTATGGGCATGATCACTATACTTGCGACCAATCATCCTAGAAATGAATCGACTTCGTTGCGTTTCGATAAAATTTGGTCGATGAAAATATGATCGAGTAAACTCTGTTGCGGTAATTCGTGTGGCACCTAAACATTGGGCCTTTTTTTCTAGTCAGCTTTTTTGTCGAATGACTTAGGCTATTTGATGGTGAATGTTTGATTCTGTGGCAACATAATGGCTCTTCGTGTCTCAGACTTGTTCAACTTTCGCTTTCATTTTATCAATTTTCCTCCTAATTGGTTGACCACTACCAGAAGGACCTTGATGTCGAAATTTTTAGGACGAAAGCAAGAGAGTTACCTCTGGGAAGTTTCTTCCGATAACGCATCTTGGTCATAGTCATTTGATGGGTCCGGGCAGCATCTATAGCTTTATCGTTATAAAATTGCAAAATAAAGCGAATTTTCACATATTTTTCACAAAATTCATATTCGAGGCGCTTTGTCTTAGATCTGAAAGAAAGGTATTTCAACAATTTTAGCTCATCCAGCGCTGCCAAATCTTAGCTTTTAAATGGCACCAATGCCGACCCGACCCAACCTATTTTAACTAATATATGATATTTTAGAGCCACCTAGCTAAGAAAACAACCACGATCTTTTCAAAACCCGATATAAGCCGACTACAATAAAAAAAAAGTTTACGATCAACTGATAATTGCAACATTTAATGCTAATCCTTGTCATTTTGCGTTTATGTGAAATACTCCATCCGTGAATTTTAATTTAAACGGGTCTACACCGCAAAACTGTTCCTTTGTTTCTAATTTTGTTACTGGATAAATGTTAAACACTAGATATTCTCCGGCGCCCCCTGGTTCGAGGAAAAATATAGAACGAAATGAAAGTGATGAAGAATCTGGACGTGACTGGTTTTGACTATCCGTTGTCCTTTGTTTGTAGCAACAAATAAAGGGGTCACTCGTCAAGCCACTGCGAGACACTTGTGCACTACAGGCTTGCACGTGTCGAATACCGAAGAGAGTCGTTGCAGAACTTACTACCACCATTAGCAATATGGCTTCTTTAAACTGTTCTTTAAAACTATGTTTGTTCTGGGCAGGATTATAGAAAAGTTAATAAGAGGTGAAAACTGTTAGTGCCCATATAGCCATGAGGGCTGCGGACATAAAAAGATGGCAATCAGAACACCAATAAACGGTCAAAGATGATCGCTCATGAAAGCACTCGTATTCATCATGATCAAAGACACTTGGTGTGTATTCGTTTTCCTATCAGCAAATTTCAGTACCTGGAGAGTTTAGCCGTTTAAAAAACTGAACTCTTCCCTCGCTTATAATCACTAAATTACGGAATGTTGCACATTCTTCAATATTTCTCTCTTTAACTTTGACTCTAAGTTGCAGCAGTTACCCTTTCGTTAAAACGGTAATTGTTTCCAGGAGCCCTGCTGAAGTAGGGAATCATTTCTTATCAAAGAACATGTGTTTGTTAGTACCGGATTTGATCTTAAGAGATCGCTTCTAATCAACCCTTATACAAAGCTTTGATGTTAGTACTACGGACAACATGTGTAGAATGCAAAAAAAAAACTATTGCAGAATCCGTATCGTGCAGCCTGGCGATGCTAGAGTTATTTACCGAAAAAACACATTTTGAAAAATCAGGCTTTTGGCAAGCAATAATTGTGTACCTGAGTTTTCCAAAAAAAAACAACAAATAGGCAATGTTTCGAACGAAGTTAGTGCCTTAATAAAGCCAATACGCATATACGACATTCAACTGAGCTTTAGGGCATTCAGCGAATCCATACTAACAGTTATGCATGAAAAGTATGCAGATGCATGCAAAGTGTATTTTTATAGATTGAGAAGCTTGACGGTACGTAGGGCCCATCTTGATTGATCTGATATCAACACAGATCGCCCTTTCTGCTGAAAGCCCTAATATGATAGAAGAAGTAGCATCTGAGTTTTTAAAAGGATTACGGATAAAACAGATCAACAATAACTCTAGAACAAGCTTTCTTTATTTGGCCTTAACTTAAGGCAAATTTTGTATTTTAACTTTGTCTTAAGTTTCGTGCACGGAATCAGCTGATGAAAAAGGGCCTAATGCCTACTAATCTAAATTGTGCATGCGCCTATCACGACAAATCACGATCCAATAAATATAAAAGTTGTCTGTCGTCGTAGAGCGATCAAGTCTACCGCGCTTATCGCAAAATCGTCGAATGCATTTTCCCTGAAAGCAGCAGATTATCCTATTTTCTAGCGCAAAGGTTCAAAAGAATACTTCAAATTAGGCAGAGACGCATTAAAAAAATTTATTGAATTACTAAAAATGAAGAGAGGTACTATTGACTTAGAAACTGTACGTCAACATTGACTGTCAACCGGACCGCCATACAAGCCGTACTCAGATGAGTTAAAGACAATTATGATAAAAATCAATTTAATTTGTTTAATTCTCACGCAATTGATCTAAAAATATAGAAGCAATAGTCAAAAAGCATAGCAGAAATATACCCTGGGTAGTCCAAAGGAAACTGAAAGCATACGCGTTTGACCATCTTATCTAGAATCAAATAGCCAGATATGAGATATCGTAGAAAGAATGACACCTTTACTAATAATAATGAAAATTTTAAATCCTAGACAATAAGTTTACCACTAAACATAATCTCATCGGCGTCTGAATAACCCACGTACTTAATTCTCAGTAGTTACTCTCTTAAGGTAGAAAGAACTTTAGTTATTACCATGTGGCCATTACTTTACAATAACTTTATGTCTATTGTATATTGGTATGATATGATTGCTACGATAATATGTATAGCCATATTCGTCAAGCGAAAATACTGAAAGTCAACATTTGCACCGTTAAAAAACCGAACCGTTTCGGTCATGATCTACAGATGCGAACAGTTTTTTTTTAAACCTAAAACCGATGCGCATTTTCATTTATTTTTAGCTATTATTAGCCAACAAATGTTTCTTACTTTACGTCTGTTAGTTAAGAGACTAGTAACACAATGTATCGAGGTATTTAACAGTAAATTTAGTTTAATACCGTTTAATTGAGAGAGCCAGTCGACCCGTCTCTAATCACTTCTAGGCTAACAAAAACAGACTACATATGCAAATGTAACGGGATGCTTGTACTCATGCCTATTAGGCACATATACCATACGGCCCAATCGATCTCATCTTTTAAACAATCAATCCCCTTTCAGTTTGGTCCTGTAACATTAAACGTCTTTCTTGTACAGGCTTAAAACAAGCCATGGGCGTAGTAATTTTACATGTCTCAAATGAATTGATCTACTCTTAAACACATGTATCGCAACCTAGTATTGAACATTATTTACTTTTTCTTTTAATGCTAATATGAAACGCGTCTCAAAAATATCGCTTTGTTGCGGTGGTCACGCGGTAGGTGCTATCCGGGGCAGGAAATAAGAATATAGGGTAAAGTAAGCGACACGAACAATACCTGAACGTTTTTGTTTTCTTATGGTACATTCATTGAAACAGCCCAATACAGGAAAACTAGCTATTTTTTGGTGGCCAGTTTTTGCCGCACTGATAATATTTGGGCAGTGCTTCAAATCCTAAGTTGAGTATGAGGTTATGCTAATATTGTTTCACTTCCTATTTTCACCGGGAGCGACGCGCAGACACAAAGATCATCCCCGGCTGAATAATAGTTCTATGCCTTTTCTACACTAATAAACTTTCTTCAACAATCTAGAGCTGAGAGAATAATTCCGGCCAAACTCAGATTATTAGGCGTCTATAAGCGATCCATAAGCTCAATGACCTCGGACCCCGTATACTTATTAAACACAGTGTTGGCCGTCACAGCACTTGGGGCAAACAGGAAACTGGCCCAGCTTGATTATTAGACACGGCCATACTTGAAGAATGTAGTTCTGGCAGCGGTTGCATAATAGCTGAGGGTAACAGATCTTGGCACAGCGCAACAAGGAATACATACATTTTAAATATATCCATTCAGACAGGTATACAAATCATTTGTATAAAAATCCAGAAGCACCGTTATTTGTCTAAGCAAGTACCCTTGTTGCTAATGCTAAAGTAATCCATAATCGCCGTGAGGTACTGTAGAAGAAATAAAATATCATAAATAAAAGAGCAGTGTCAACTGTGTACGGTATGCTCAATCTTATTACGGACTCACCATGAAATATTCATTTATGTAGGCCTAGCTGAGGTACTGTCATTATACCATCGGTCGTTCGAACAGATTTAGGCGTTTTGCTGGTCCTACTTCTTCTATGCCTTAAGTGCAGAAGACCGTCTGGGCAAATAGTGATCTACTAGTCATAAGAACCTATTGGTTTCCCTAAATAGATAGGTCAATCCATATACCCGAGTAAATTATTGAATATTCTTTTTCCTTATGGCCTCTGTTTATAACATAAAAACATTTAAACCGCGATCAGTAAAACAGGCAGGTTAGTAGAGGACCGTGAGTGCATTGCCCAGAGGATTTTGCGTAATGGTAAGCTATCGCTGCCTTCTAGCGTATACTGCTGAGCTCTCTGTACGATTCTGTTGTGATTAAACGAGACTGTGTTAATATTTATTTCGATGTATGTGTGATCACTGACAACACAGAAGGTGGTAGAACTCATGACGAAACCAACGCAACTGTCAATATATAATATTTACAGACGATCTCGATAAACAGATGGTAACTGAAACTGACACCTTAACTTAGCTAAGTTATTGAATTTTAGGCGATTAAAAGATATCGCCATCTTGACCTATATTGGTCCAGTAGCTCTACTACTTGTAGAAGTGCTAGCAACGAACGCAGCTAGGATGATAATTAAATTAACTTGCAGGCTCATTGGAGCGTTTGCAATCAGCGACCACGTTCTCAGATGCACAGATTCAGTTACGTAGTTGGAAGAAGCAGATGATGGTCTCTAAACGTCTGAAACAAGATCAAGGGCATATCCGCAAGTTTCAGGTGTTAAATGTATTATTAGATCAATGCAAGCGTGTGCAGGGAAAGTTAAGGTCAAAAAGGGCAGACCGTGCTGAAATCGTGGCGGCGGAACAACTTAATCATACGGTACTTGGATGAAAAAATAATTTGCCCTTGAATATACATCGAATATTTAACTCAGAAGCAGCGCCCTATATAGAGGCATATCAAAACAAACGAAGGTCAAGCACAGTTGTAGATGAAGTTATCTTCTACTACTCCAAGCGCAGAAGTAGCCTATCTGTGATTGGAAAAAAATGCGAGAAGTATAGATGCAATACCCCCGTAAACCCCAAGCACTTCACAGAGCGTTTCAAAAATATATTTGCCTGGCTTATTATTATACGATTATGATACATAATATCAGAACGAATGTTAGTATATGACCTAGGAAAGACAGCGATCGGTGAACCTTGTTGGAATGAGATTTAGCAATTCAAGAGATCGTCAAGGTTATTTAAGAATAATTTGACTACAGAGCTCTAGGCATAATTACGTTTCTGACAGAAGGAGAACAGGCGATAAAATTGAGGCGTATTATAAATTTAACGAAGTGTGATACACTTTACTGAACTAATAAACATTCGGAACACATAAGCAGTTTCGTGTGCTTCAATGTTGCACTGAACTTGGTATAGATGAAGGTATGACAAGCACCTTTCAAAAAAGTATCAGGAGTATCACACAAAAATATCACCAAGGAAATGTTGACTAGTCTATGACTTAACAGAAAGGCCGATTTTGTCAGCAAGCTTTTAAAAAAAATACGCACTGCGGAAAACAGTTTTTTAGATCGTTCGAAGACAAATCCGCCATTACCGACTTTGATGTCTTTATTGTATAACTTATGTTTAACCGAAGAAAATTCAATAAAACTTGAAGCTAATAATTAAAGAAAATTGAAGTCACAAACAAGGCTAATAGCAGAGCGCCACCCTTAGCGACTTTTATTACATAAAAAGTGAATTTTATTTTCTCAGGAATATGCGCGTATCTATAAAGTAAATTCCAAGTTCGGGACCAAGATACGAGTACCACTAGATATGCATTCTTGCGCCATTGATAAGTTTTTAGCTTCTATGAGTTATTTTTTTGTTGTGCATCTTCTGCCTATAAGTGTTCGTTAGAGTTTTTGAAAACCTCATGAAAACCTTAAACATCGCGGACCGTTGTTCTCATCGATGGAGGAAGTTTAGACTTTAGCAGAAATTCTTCCGGCTCGAAGACATTTGCCATGATGAATTTGTGATTTTGCGCTAGAAAAGCTAGTTTTTGTCTGCTACTAAGAACATTAATTGAACGTATATCCGCTATCATTCATAAACAGCTTCTGAAATTGTATTTGAACTTTGACAGGGCATCTGTTATACGACTAGTTAGCTCCAGTCATCACAGTCTGAACATTTCGTTAAATTCTTGTATTTAACCTGATGCGGTAAAATACTCATGAGGCAACTGAATTGACTGTTATTTGCATTGCTGACGTCCGCAGTATGTATAGCTCAGTAAGATAAAAGCATGGAAAGCTAGAAGTTACTTGGGAGCTGATTCACGTAGTTCATTCTTTAATCTTTCCTACACCCACTAGTTGGACCTATTAGCCCCGTTTATAATAGCATATATCCGTCACTCTATGCCTGCCAAAAAAGAAATTAGTAATAAATATTGATCATTGTTGTTATTAAAAAGCTTATATTAGCATTGATTTGTATTTTATAAATTTCTCCGCATTGTTTCCACAGCCTCGAGTTTCGCGTCTGGTATCATTGCTAGGTGCAACTTCATGCTTCCTTAGCATGAAAAAAATGTTTTAATAGCCCGGTTCGAATCGAACGAAAAAAAGCGTTTGCGGGGGTACAGATTTAATCATCCAAGTTCTAGACAGGAGCTTCAAAATAAAGATGCATGTAAATCGTGAAGGTGTCAGATGGAGAGAATCAATGCTTGGACATATCTACGAATAAGACATTGAAGAAGCACGACATGTTTATTTACTGTCGTAAATATATAGACATTATTTATTGAATTAGTTACCTCTAAACTACATATACAGTCACAAACATGCGCCAATACCAATTGTTTAGCGTTGTCTGCAATAAAGTCTTTTGAAATAAACGCGCCGCGTTTTGTTTGGACATATTTTTGTTGAGGTCTTCGATACGTCAACCGTAGGTTTCATATTTATTATATTATATAACAGTTTGGAGACCGTTATCAATAGCCAGTAAATTCAATAGTAATTAAGATCATAGCTTTTTTAGTGAAATCTTTGGCACCAACCCTGCGTATTGTCGTAAAAGACTTCACAGGTCAATCATAGTTGAGCAAAAACAGTTTCGAAAACCTACAATTCTTCAAATCAACTAGTTACCTATTTGTTACTTGACCCAAACACGTGGGTCGTATATAGTTACACAGACCTGCCGACGGGCATATGTTTCCTAAGACTTGCGGGTTTTTTTTTCGAGACTACAGTTAAATAGGTGATATTAGACGAAAGATGATAGGTTTGCACACAGACAAACAGTTATTATTTTCAAGATATATGTTTGATAAATAGACGAAATAAAACAAGCAGACGCAAATAACAAATTGCCGGAAACGAAATTAATGAACACAAATAGCCCAACTAATAGAATAAGGTAACACAATAGCACTGCTAAGTATTTTTGCTCTACATTTGATCACGGAATCGTCAACAGGTGACTAATATATTTACACATTGGCATCCTAGAACACAGTGCCCCAAGATATCGCGTCGATTGTATCATCTGCCATCTGAATCAACTAAAGCTTCATCGGTTCTGTCTCGTTGTCCAATAAGTCCTTTCAGGGCATTAGTGATTATATCCTGTTTTGTCCATCTTCACGTTACTAAACTAGGCTGATTCCTCGTTTCAAGACAGATCATCCTCAGCTCGTTTGTCTGTATAGATTTTTCCCAACAACAACTGCTGCACACACAGCTTTATCATTGACAATTATAAATGACAGTTTTACAAATTATTGCGTTATTACAAATGATAGTAGTAACTCTGATATACGCGGATATAGTCAGAAGTAGAGGTGTACAGACAACCGTAAATATATCACTGTCCCTCTTTGCCTTGAAATATATAAATGCAACCATTTACATCTAAAATCTCGGATCATGTCATTATCGTCTTCATCATCCAGTCTCGGTCAAGCCGTTTAGTCTGTTGCACAACTGGTGGTAGTGGAGGTGGAGGTGGAGAATTTCCTGAATCAAGCTGCCGAGAATTCTTTGGCGGCACCACTGTTGAAGGGGCGGGAATCACCCGCGGCCGGACAACACCCCCGAGGCTGACATGGCATCCGCTTGACGCTGTTACTGCCTCACAGAACGTGTATCCTAGCCGAGTATAGAATGCTTGCTTGTTCATGGACGTTAAATAAGCTGTTTGAAAGCCTCGATCCCGCGCATACGCCTCAACGAGGAGCATCAACTCTCGACCCAACCCTTCACCTCGACGATCAGCTACAATGATCACACTCTCGATAAAACACGCGTCCTGCCGTTCGAGAATTCGACAAAGTCGAGCGTGGCCAAGAAATTCACGCGACAACGAATCGAACATTACAAGGGAAACGGGTAGCGACGAACTGGATTTCTGGAGGCTGTAAATTCGGGCAGTGTCACTGCGTTTCCATTCAGCATTTAACGTATCGCAGCAAATCTATTGTCAAGACAGAACAGAAACAGAAGAAGCGAACATTAGCTATTGTTGCTTGTTTTTTAACTCAACTTGCCACAATTTCAAGGTAAAAATTCAGGCGTTTCAAACGAAATCTACGAAATGAGTTTAGCGAGTGGCAACGTACGTCAATATATAAAAAGAAGAGCTCAAACCAAAAAAAAAACCTTGTTCTCAAAAATGTTATTATCTTAATTATTTGATCCGGATCACGGAATTACTTCATATTTCAAAATGCTTTTACTACAGATTTCAAAGATAAATGCAAGTAACACATTGGAATTTTCGACGCCGGCTTTATTTCTGATGTCTTTCAATGCCAAAAAGCTATTGCAACAAGCCAGGCCATGTATTTCTTACTATACGGTGAAAATTCTCTAGCTATAAGATATAAACTTATCTATTGTTGATCCTGCTTCAAAAGTAATTGACGCCGATTCTTGACGAGCTCGGGAAGTCCAATGAAGTGCGTTCGTTAGGTTGAAAATGCCATTATAGAATTTAGTAATCCATTTTTCGCTCGAACCTTTCAGGGCAAAAAAGAGCTTTCAATCGGTATACAACAATTCACTATCAGGAAACAAAAAAATTAGGTGCAACAAGCAATAGATAAAAAGGGGCGATATTTACGCGCTAGCTTAACATTTTGAGATATAATAAGCCGATGTAATCAGTCCGTAAACCCAAATAAACGTCAGTAAATAGTAAACTAAGTACACGTCAGCTTCCCTCCGAAAATCGCTTTTAACGTAGAACCCGATAGATCAGCTATGTAGACAATGCATTAGTCTACAAAGACCTAAATGTCTGCTGGCCTTCCTTGTCCTGATGGAGCTGTATCAATCAAATTAAGATACAGAAGTGCGATAAAATATCTAACGGGCCATCAGATCATTAGGGAATGAGCCATTATTGCGGATCGGAAAGGCAGACGTTTCGCGACGAACATTCCGATCTAACTGGCATCATGGAATGTAATATTTACTAAAAATCTATTCGCCGGTTATCGTCTCGCGAGATATCTATCGTACACAGAGGACACACTAACAAGACATGTGGAGACGCAAAAGACGTAGTGTCTATTAAACTTCTCAACTCGATGTGGTGGAAATGTAAGCCCTGAAGTCGAACATGAAAAGTAACTAACAATGTGAAGCAACATCAATGAGGTTATAGAAAGCATCTGCATTCAGCCCCCACACCAAAGTCCTCAGGTAAAAAGTTTGAAATCGAAAAAACGATTACAAGTTAGAAAATCAAGTAAACAAATAGCTACGAATCCATCAGAACAAAATACGTTCTCGTACATACAGCTGTTTTCCGTAGGCGACATTAAAAGAAGTCAAGTACTGCGTCTATTGTACAAAGGCCACGTACGATTTCAAACAGAAACTCTCAGAAGGACAAACTGTGAATTCTATATGCTACTAACTAAGAAGGCGATTTGTATTATGGATAGACGAATCTCTTGTGAAGAGATCGAAGGAAAATAGCGTTAAAAACGAATAAAATAGCCTCCCACCTACATACAATACGTTGACGGTGAATGCTAGACAAGATGACATAAAATGCGCTCATACACACACACACATTAGCTAACAACGGCAAACGCCGGTTTGGCTTTCTTAATTCATAGCAAACTTAAAACAAATACAAACCTGCATGTATTCTGGGTAGTCTTGAAGTTCTCCTAGTTGGAGGCATGCGCCTTTGACCATCTTGCCTAAAATTAAATAGAAAATTGTGAAATATCTCATCATAAATTACATCTACAGTAACAACACTCATAATTCTAAAACTTATAAAGTTCAGAGTAAGGGTAACTTAATCGCATTCGTGTCCATATAATCAAAACTGATCCAAGAAAATATTCACTAGCCTTATCCTCGGTACTTGTTTGTATTCAAGGCGATGCCGTTTGCTAGCACGACAGGAACGACTTGGTTGGTTACTATACTGTCATTACTGTATTGGAATATCACGTAATTCTTATTGTTATATATAAAAATACGTATCGGCATATTCGTAGTACTAAAACACTACAGAAAAATGAAAATTTGCATATGACATTCAACAGTAACGGATCCGTATATGAACTATTACTTTGTCAGCTCCAGCCGACGTGCTCCTTCTTAGTAACCATGCTTTCAATTATTGCTGGTCGACACGCGTTACTCTACGTCCGTTAGTTCACAAAACAACATACCATCATAGAATGACCATACATTAATTCAGAAACAAACATAATGTAATGAAATAACGATGGGCGTGACGCAAGCATTTCGATTGTTCATTCGATCCAAGCCGAGAAAACTGTTCCACCTCTAACTACAATGAGTACAACATTCTACAATTATCGCTGCCTTTTGTATGATGCGCCCCGTTACTTCTTCTAGCCAATGAGATACAGGCAAGTCTCTTAATAAAAGACTCCCAAGTTGCGGGTATCTCTCGGATTCTTGATACCATATTTTGCCTTTGGGCTACTATTGCACCCGGTTTTTTTTCGAACATAACGCTAAGGACACGTTTTTTCCGTTTACTATGTGTCTTAATCACTGCTCTTGTCGTCCATCATTAATCGCCTCAACGGTTGCTCAGGACGATCTAACACCACAAGCCACAATTGTGCCTCAAGAATGAGCTTATTGTTCAAAACTCGATCGTCCATGGGCATAAGCATCCGTGTCTATCATAAACAAATAAGTTAGCCATTGGGTGCCCCTATCAGCAGCTTTCTACATATTGGTTCTTCGATACGTTTTTAAATCCTGCCCCAGATCTAAGTTTATTATGATTAAAATTGTTGAACTCATGATTCCGATTCTGCAACATACTTGTCATTAAATTAGTGGGAGTTTAAATTAAAAAAAAAAGTACGTCACGTTATGTTACATTAAAAAGGATGTCATGAATTGCGTAATGGTATAAAATTTTGTCTTGCGAGTATATTACAAAAACTACTTCTAATTATTAATTGCTAGATTAAGCAACGAACTGAGAACGGTAATATGTGTGAATTTTTCATCACCAAAAACTTATCACAAAAGCATACTATAAATGTGTAGTAATAGACCTGTAGACTGTGAAAATTATTGTGCGGGAAGTTTGTGAATCGAACGAAATTGATGCGTTAGTTAAGCTAGCTGGGCTCTCCTAGTAAATTTTATCATTTAACGCCTTTGTACCGGTTACACTAAATACTTCATCTAGTACTCAATGGAAAAATAGATCTGATAAATGTTTAGAAAATTAGAACGCTGCTGTTCTGTGAAACGGAATTCATGCCCATGAACCTACCTGTTGCATTTGTTTATTGCTTACCGAATTCCAGGAAATGTTCGCTTCAAGTATTTACATTTATCATTCTCATGGCACTTTCACTTCGTTCAAGATCTAAGTCGTCGATTTTTTTTCTGGGCCGACTTCCGTTTCGTTGGGCACTACAATATGATCTCCTTTTGCCAAACTGACGCCAAATGATCGGGTGCACATAAATTTATTGTAGTGCTAGCTCAGCCCGGAGCTATAACAGGGCTATGCACCTTCTTTAGGGTGCGGTTCGTTGCAAGTGAACAGGAGTCCATGGACGCTTGGAACGAACGTCGAATACATTTTTTACAGTACTAAACTTATTGAACTTGTCTTAAGCAATAAAGTCCGTCTATAACTTCGCCAGAATCCAGAGGATCTTTCGAGCCCTAAAACGGCCGATAAGCATTATGTTGTAAGCAGTCAAACGAGAATATTTTTTGGACGAAAAGCTTAACAGATTCAATCTACCAGTACAAAAATCTACTAAAAATTCATAACCGATTTCATCTTACTAATGTCGATCCGGCTAAATTTGATGGAAGTGATAACTTAATATTGAATTTAAAATGATATTAGAAGGGAAGTTCCGTCACATGCGATGCTATATTTGATGCAACACTCCTTCTTTCAACACTCGAATACTTTATTGGTCAGTATTACTAGGGGTCTGCATGTGCTCACAAAAGTCCATTAGTTTATAAATTACAAAAAAAAAATATTTGTAGGGTCGTTCACACCAGACCTTCCGTTTTTTCAATTCACGTGCGCAACTCCATTTAGATTTTCTCCAAAAATAGTAGTCCTTCCAAATTATTGTAATTAATATTTTTTTTTGACGAACAGGTTTCTAGACTTGGTCATTTGTTCTCACTCGTTCAAACGTATTAATTGCCTAACACATATATATTAAATTCCGTTGGAACCTCTAGTATCGCATCTACTTTGTACCTTACTAGTGATAACCCGAACATCGAGACCGAATCGGCCGACGTAAGCACCACCCTACATCTCCTACAGTCTTCCGCTTGTGGACATTGAATCGCAGTAAAACGCTCATAGGGGGACGTCGAAAACCTTCTTTAAGCAATGCCTCTACCTCATCATATCAGTTGGCCTGCCACAGCTTGTCATTATCAAAGGTGCCATTACCAAGGCACCTCTTTCTAGAACCCAGTAACTATTAGAAGCTAGTATCAAAAGATCAACATGTAGATATATATCCTTCTAATTCCCATTTTTCTTAAGATATTTAAACACCCCTGCTAAGGTCATTCCATGTTTGTTTTTTTGTAGATTAACAACGAAAACGCATATTTCATTTTCGATAGTTGCAGTACTATGACACGAAAAAAACGGACAAAAGACACACCCGTTTATTATCTTTACAGCTGTAGCGCCTACATTTAACCCTATACATAGTGGTTATATGACGTGGACATAAAGATCCGAAAAGCAAAGCTATTCTACGATAGGCTTCAGTATATATATGCCAACTCCGCTTGTCCTTCCATTCGTTTATCGAACGGTTTTCTGGTTCGAAGCCATCTGCAGGTGATAACCACGAATCTAGCGGTTATTCACTAGACACGTAGAACTGTTACAACTACTAGTGCTATTATAAGCAACAACAGTGGTTTGATGGTAGCTGCTTGTATCCTGCACAAATGAGGATAGAATATAAGCCGTCGTCCGTCTTACGGATCAGGTTTTTCAGCTGTGCCTGTCTATGGTACAACCTATTTTGTCGTCCCCTACAGAATTTATTGGTATTAGCGAGCCGACGCCTAACAGTTACGCAACAGAAAATCATTGCCATCTTTGCCAGCAGCAACAACAGCAATCGCAGTCACAACGGCCTGATCCCGTTGGACGCTGTATACCCTCCCTTCTCGTGCTGTTCGATCGCTGCTCAGCCACTCTGTTTCTCGCTCAGCTCATTCTGTATCGTCTTCGAAAACTGTTTTCTCTGTTTTCTTTACCTCGTCCCTCCGGCCCTTTCCTACCTTCCAGAATGTCTGGTCGACAACGAAGACTTTCTTCCATCTCGACGGCACACAGTCAGCCATTACGACAACAGCAATAACTTCAACTGCAACATCATGAACGGTAGGGCGGTAAAGCCATCTGTTTTGACCACCGTTTCGTCTACCGTTCATCGTCAGCAGGTCATGAGAGCAAGCAGCAGTGCAGAAGTGGGTTCAGTGATGCGTCAGCAGAACGCAGAAGTCGTTAGAAACGATCCCTCAGCACTACGAACAGCATCGGCAACATCAAAACATTCAGCGGCAGCCACTTCTCCCCTATGGCATGCAGCCACAGTGCGCACGATGCAATCGCCCGTTCCTGCTAACTCAGCGCGCTGGAAACATCTATGCACGGGCCAGTAGGCAGGCAGAGCTATTGTCCCCGTCGCCGCTGCCTCGAGAAGTCGACTCACGATGGAATCGTCGGCAACAACAGACACAATATAAGCATTGCAACGACTTCAATAGCCGTAACCATGTTCTGCGCCGCGTATGAACCTACTCCATTCGGGCGTTAACGGGTCTTGTTCATGTGTCGATTTGTTCGTCGTTCTGACAAGGATTGTCTCCTCAGCTAGCATCCCGTTTGGGTCGTTTGGTGGCTCAACGCCCTGTACGAGTACCGTCAAATGAGTGAGATAAGCACGTGACAACAACTTTGTCGCCGGCTGCCGGCTTTTGCACATCGGTACAGGCAGCCAGTCGGGAGGCATGTCAGAATGCCGTAGAAATCCCTTGCTACCATTGCTTCTGCTGCACACCAGGATCTCGCTGGTTGCATGATCAGCTTTAGTGGGTTTGCTGCTGCTGCTGTGAGCAATATGTTCGCGCCGCTACGCGCAATATATGCAATGATTCGGCAAATACGGCACATAGTTACCGCTAGTAAATGGTGGTGATATGGCAGGGACTTCTGCGACTAATGCTATCTTTTACCAGCCACACAGAAGAATAACTGCTGAGCTGATATTTCGATTTGTTCGTACTTGTTGTCGCTATGTGCATGTAAGCAAATTTCACTGAAGATTTTTCTCTTCGTTTTTGCCGGCTAATGCGCGTATATCGCATCTGACATTAAAAGACAGAGACAAGCAATTCGTTAAAGTTACTCACATAAAAGGGTCAAGAATACGGCCAGGTATACGAAATTAGTGTACCGTACAATAGTTGCTAATGATCAGAGTCAAAGCAGTTCATATTAGTTCATGATCCGTTGTGGAAAACCAATTCAATCAATAAATTTAAATTTAGTTGTGCCGTCAAATGCTTCGTGTTGCGATCATATACATAAATGGTTTGATTATTAGAAAAATCGGTCTAGCTAAAGGGCTGTGTGGTCGGATATTGGTTTAAAAAATAGTCAGATCAAAAGAAAATGAAAAAACTTTCGGTCCAGTACAGATGTAGAATTTCAGTTTCTCGAAGACAACTACATATATTAGCTTCACTTAACGTCGATTTATCGGAAATGCTGTTCTGGCCAATACAAATCAAATAAGAGTTGCAACAGATATGAAATTGACTTGAAATTTGAATATGGAGTCGTATAACCATTACGTAACCTATACGACCAACGAAACCTCTCATATGTGTAGGATAAAGCTTCACTTTCTCAGTATCCTACGTTCATTCACTGTAGAAAAAGATTTCCTTGAAAACTCAATAATAAGCTCGTTTGTACATCAAACTCGCAATTCGTATCCACATAGGAACAGAAAACATTCAATCAAGTGTTTCATTATATTGTATTTATTATCTACAAAATGAATGCTATTGTATATATTTGTTTCCTACTTATTATAACAACTGATTATTGTTCAAACATATTGCTACATTCAGTGGTGTGCACCTGTTCCACAGAATATCGCTTGTAGAAATAGACAGCAACAATCGGCGATATGCAGAAGTCGCGCGCCGTCGAATATCTGAAGTCTCTAACTTTCACTCATTGAACAGCTTCAATTTACCTTGCATCAAAACTGATCATCACCTTGCCCTTGCCAGCTTTCGAGACCCAGTTTTTACCACTCAGGCCAATATCAGTTGCTAGTTTCATGATCAACTTATGCTTCGCGAAGGCCACGTGCGCCTTATCATCTCGTCACCCTTTTCTTGTTTCTTTCTGTTTTGGTTGAGGAGCAGCGCATCGTTATGTTCGTCTACTAGTTCTACGCATGTACCGTTTGTCGCCGCCGTTAGCAAACCCCAAACTTTGTCGCGCTATACACAACGAGTACGAGCAAGCGGACTGACGGTACATGCTGCTCACCTCACAGCATCGCCGGACCCTTTCCTTGCTTTGGGGACTCTCTCCCCACTCAACGGTCTTTAGTCAGTGGCGATGGTGCCGTCCACATTGAGGCTGCAAGCTGTCTGTTTCGTTCGAATACAAACTCTCATATCTTCACCACCACGCAGCAGCAGAAAACTCTGAACAGAAGATACAGAACAGACCGAAGTATCCGTGCTCTGAGCTGACAAGCTGCACACACCGGTGCTTGTTCCAGCCTGCTAAAGCGATGCCATGTGAGCGGCGAATGTGCAGTAACATGTAATGCCCTTCGCTTGACCACTATCTATATGTATTTGTGTGTAATAGCATCTCATGCAGAGTCGAGCAGAATAGTCTGTCACAGAACTGTTGTTTCCCACAAATGGACGATGATACAGCTACGCGTTTTTTGTCTTGGACGGATGCATTATTAGATATTTCTTTTAACTACTACAGTGCCAGCTTGGCTGCCTGCTGAAGCGCACACAAACGACCATAGCTGACCATAGGCACGCAGAAAAATACTTTACTAGAAGATCACCCAGGATGAGTTCAGTTGGTGGGCAGATTGTAGCTTTGGTGCTGGTTCTCCTATGGACGACCACGGTGAACGCAGCTATTCTGAAACGTAAGTAAATCCTTGTGGTAACGTTTGCTAAATTCATAACTACGAGGTCTTAGCCTAAATGCGACCTAAGTCAAGAAGTGTTTAGATTACACTGGGCCGCAGTAAAACGAATCTAGGATGCCAACTGCGTTAAGTTGAGAGTACTTAAAACATTGTTTCTGCTTTGTCTGTCGCATTTTTTTTATCAATACTGTGGATGCGCATATGCCCTTTTTAGATTCTCCAACATCAAGAACAGCGAAGTCCTCAACCAAGTTTTTCAAATCCAACTTATATTTACTTACCCCGCATTGAACACAACCTATTAACTTACAAGTGTATGCACACTAGTAGTAAACAACCTATTATATTCAATCTGCCTTCTTCACACGGCATTCAGTGTGATCCCAGTATAGACGTCATGCAAGGGCCAATGTTATTCTTTATACCGCAATAATTCGCAATTTTTTTATAGTTTGATTCGATCATCAGCATTATGCTATTCGTAAGAATATTTTTTCACATATAGCAGGCCTTGCACATGTATATCCTTAAGTAAAAGAGGACCTTTCCGATCGTCTCTATATAAGGTGCGTGTGTGACAAAGTTCCCTTAAAAAACAATGATAATAATCCACTGGCCTTTCATGGATGCACTGACGTCCGTTGACCCGCTAAAATCGAAATACGACGGATGGAAGCCGCCATAATGAATCTGAACAAGTCACTTGTTCTTTGGCTCGAAATGAAACAGAGAAGCTACTGGTGGTAGTAATATAAAAGCAGTAACTACTACTCATATTAATGTTTGTTCCCCAGTCAAATAAACCTTCTGCCACAGTATGACCACTTTGATATGCTGCCGAAAAAAGGTTCATATCAGTCCCAATAATTGACAAAGCCTCTTGGATTCAATTGGGTTCACTATAATTCGTATTTATTTTACAGCGATAAAATACACCACGTTAAAAACAGCACGCTCAACATTAAAATTTGTATGCGTCTTTGCGCCGATACCGTTCCACGTTAGAAATCCGGGTTCAAGGACTTTTTGTATGAAAAATCATGGTCGAAGAAACGCTAACTTGACGCTAACGTGATAAAGTACGTTCAAGTTACATATTATAGTCGAGCTGTAATATTTATTGTTTCGACTATGGTTGGACATTAACATTTCGAAAGTTGTTGCCACATTATATGCTCTACTTTAGACAGCCACTCGATAGATTCAGATTTCCATTCGCCTTAAGGCACGTAACATTGAAACATTAAGCTAACATGAAAAACTAACGACACTTCATCAACCGTAACATAAACAGCGATCTAGTTGACTCCAATTAGACCTGGTACAGCATAGATGTATTCGCTCGAGTTCAAGTGATTTACCTATAGACGTCGACCAGTGGCCCACATTTCCTAACTGGTCATTGACCATAAAGTCTAGGTACAACATTCGTATGTCTCCGTAGAAAGGACAGAGCATCGGCAAACAAAACTGGTACAAAATCTGTTAGTGACAATCTTGGAAGAATTGAAACTATTTATATTTTACGGGTTACATCTATAACAGTATTTGTTGCGCACACTGCACTGTAAATAAACAGTCTGGACAAAGTTTGCAGGCAAGATAATAAATATATAATATATCATGAACTTTTTATATAACTTGAAAATAGAGAGTCACAAAGAGCCAATCTGACGAGTCGAGAAGTGACAGGCTAACGATGGTGGTACTTCTACTATGGACTGAAACAGACGATCCGTCACACAAGTCTCAAATCAAAGCTCACAGTAAGCAAAGTATACGAGCAACTGTCGTCAAAGTGAAGTACCCTATGGCTTCTTCTAGGCCACACTGCATTGCGAAACAGTAAAGATTGATTGACTCGTGCCGTGTATTTCAACAATTGCTCGAACGTAACACTCGGTACGACCTGCTTCGAAAGTGTATTTTTCATGTTCCTTTAATGACATTTAAAACCAGCCTTCAACAGTTATGATCTGTCAATAGTTCATTTTCTAGTAAGGGTCCAAAGTACAGCAAATTTAGTTAGCGCTGAGTATAAGTTTTCATTCCTTCCTTATATCATTAGACTGAACATAATTTAAGGATAGGAAGCCAATTAAGCCAGTTCGATGTGTCACTCGTAGCGCAGCAAATATGCTCTATAGTCCGCTAAACAAAGTTCACATCACATTTGGTTAACGTAAATACACAAGCCCCATATAGTTATTTACTCCATGAAGCTTTCCGATATATGCAGATGTGTGCTACCGTCAAGGCGCCGCTCTCCGCCATGCATAAATGTGTAGACTATACTCACACAAGATGTGACCGAATTTCGTCAGATATCTTGCCATTCGTAGATGGCCCAGTCGTGCCTCTCTGGCAAAAAATCCAGTCGACAAGCGGAAATTTTGATGAGAAATTTCTGCCTGGCGTTAGCGACACACGTATGAATAAATACACACATAGCCAGGCACCGGTCATTGGAAGCAGCTACATCTACATGGAAGGCTTGACTTCGCTCTACATTAGTTCGCTCTTCTACCTTTTCAACGGTTTCAGTCTCTTTCTATTCCATCATCGTCGTATCCGTCGCTTCAATCACAGATATATGGAGTCATCATAGTCAGAATCTCATGATGTCTCTTTCGATATTTCGCACCGTTGATCGCACATCTTAGAAAAGGTCGTCCGTCACAGAGAAACATGCCTGGTACGGACGAATGTACTGACAGGCAAACGTCGCGACACTTTCCTTCGCGCAACGGATTTTCGCTTTCGCCTTACGCACTCACTGCGCAGATATACCACCACCAGCAGCAGCATCAGCCGGTTCAAACAACATCCCCCTGGCTGCACTGTTAGCAGCCAACTGTTGCGAAGATCGCGGATGCCACAAATGGGGCCAAAAACTCTCTTACATAATAGTTACTGACGTTCGCGCGCTGTACGGTCATTCCTGCTCAGATCGTCGCGCAGATTTGGTCGGTCTTCAAAGAACGAATCATGAAAAAAAGGCTGAGTATCGCTTGAACTTCTGGTTCTTCTCGACGACGCACTTCTGATGACCCAAATCCTTTTGCGGTTCTGTTGGCTTCGTTTATCGAGACGGCATCGAAAGCATTCAACCAGTGTTAGCCCGACCGTAGCCAGCGAAATGCCGTTAGCTCGTTGATCACTCTCCCTTTTATGTCAAATGAAAGCACACAAAGTGAATTAGTACTTTCTCAGTCCCCGATCAACAGTTTAAGAACTACCTGATATGTATTAGCGGTGCCATTCTCTTATACGGCAAGCAAAGAGTTCGACTATTTTGTTACTTGGCAGAAATAAAGTCGCTTTACATCTGGTTCATGATCAGGAGGGGTTTGGGGTTGACTTCAGGGGCATCGCATTTCACAGCGACAAAAAGGTGCATGGGTTATACAAGACGCCTGAGTTCAGATGTTCACCTGCAATGGCGTCCATCTGAACTTGGCATTAGATGTCTACTGTTCTGCGAAAACGACGGATGTGAATTTGATCTACACGAATTCGTTGTTTACGACCGGCTCGGAAATGATTGTAAGAGCCGAACATGATGGGCTCTTGCTCCTTAGGGTTCAACAGGGAAGCTATTAATTTTTTATGTCTGATTAGTGGTAAAATGAGTCTAAGTCCGAAAAATGAGGCGGTTTCGATTTGAAAACTGAAATGAAAGATGTGCGTGTGACTACACTACGTCACTGTAGGGTCACAATAGTACAGATCCTCGACGGCTCAAAGTTCCGTTCCAAAACTCCACTTTGAAGCCAGCTGACGTGAAACAACTTTCGAAACCTTACCTACTTGGCTTCAGCCTCCCTACAGCGAGTCTTCGGAAAACAGAATGGAGGTTGCTTTACGCACACCGTTTTCAATGTGATGCTTGATATTCTTCAAATGGGAACCAACAATCACTACATGCAACAAAATACGCCACGTAAATCTTTTTCTTTCATCATTATGGTCATAGATGACAAACACCATAGTAAACGATTATTTCGTGTTTCCCTTTAGAAGCAGCAAACATGGTCAGCATTGCCTCCAAATGTTGCTCATCTGTATCATCCATCAAATGGAGCTTCTTATGGGTACATCAAGTAGATTACTATAAGTTCATGCCAATATAAAGTTATCTCAACAATCTGTGTCGTTCATCACGTAGAGCGCATATGATGCCCCGTTGTTGTTGAGGAACATTCGACAAGTAACTTCTTCGATTTATATCCCTCTATGATCCCATAGTTTGCATTATTGCCGAATTAAAGGTATGTTGTACTCTTGCTAACTAAGAGATGAAAGGAAAACATCAAAATAAGTGAATTTTTCCGGTACTGTAATATAATTAGTCACACTTGCCGCCTATAAAACATTTGCTCATTTGGTTTCTTCCCTGCTTATATGTTTGGGCGACTTAATATACAGCTATAATAAGCGATGATCGCTGTATGGTAGTATCTTTATTCCTTCTTGGAAAAAATAAGGGACTCGTTTAGAGTTCTTTGATCGGTTGAATATCATGGTTCTGTACCGCATTCTAATGTCATTCAGAATACGGAATCTGTGCGTGTATCCACCGCATATTCCCCTGGAGCAGTTTTTGCTATAACAGTTCATAAGTCCTTTATTTACTCGGTTGGCTACTACTGCATAATGAAAGTGTGTTTTTCCTCTGTCCTTGTAGGACCATTATAAACGGTATCATTTTATTCATCCAAAGACCATATTTATACGTGTTAATTTCACATTATAACGGCATTTTATTTACGATTTTGATAGCTACCCAAACGGTGAGTTATGGATTCCGAGTGGTTACTTTTATTTATATTTATGTGTTTTGTGTGATTTCCGTTTCAGCTTCAATTCAGGACTGTCTCAAGAACCTGCCTCCGTTAGGTTCTCTTTCATTGGATATGAACCAACTTGTGGTGGGTTTAATTTTTAGCTAGATATACGTAAAGTGAATATATATTTACTTGACTATATAGAAAATTCTTTACAACTAAATTTTACATGACTTTGGTACATTAACGTTGTAAATAGCAGTCCAATCGGATGCGACAATATGACACAATGAGAGTTATTGGGATTTTCCAGCGAGAAGTTATTCGGAAAAGTCTAAAATATTACTTTTCCACTGAAGCCAGGTAAAATGAAGCAAAGTAGATAGACAGCATTTTCATCTTGTCACGACGAACTGTTTACAATAACAACAACCACTATAGTTATATTCGTTGTCTTTAATCGAATTTGGCCTGCATTAATTCCAGAGCATGATACCTGTGGCCGAAGAAAGTTGTCAGTGCGTCGGCCGCGCGGGTGGAGCTATTACTGAAATTTTCGCAGAGATCTTCACCCAAAAACTAGGTCTGGAATTGCCTGAATGCTTGATGAAGGCTGTACGAGAGTCAAAATCCCGCACCGGAGTTGGATTCGGTTCAACATACTCATTTTTCGAAAATTTCGTTGCGTCCGTCGTATCTGAAATCACGAACGATCTCCTATTCGGTCGTGATGAAACCATAGGAGCACACGATATGGGCTCATTATAGATGCCCTTCATTCAGACCCAGGTTGTCGGAATAATGTTATCTAAACTTTAGTAATCGGGCCTGTGCTAATATGTGAAAAACAATTTGAGTAAAATGCAAACCACTACTTTACTCTTTCGTCTTTTTCTGAGCTACAGTAAGATGAAGAGCGCCAGATGCCACGGAGCGAGAATAGACCGACCGCCAACTGAGTGGCTTTGCTTTCGTCCGTGTTGTACAGTGAAACTCAGGCAGCTAAACAGTGCTATGTGTAAATAGTATATTTTTAGCCCATTATATGTATTATATAACAAATGAATAAAACTAATAATAATTACTTGTATTTACTAACCTATATTTTGGCTTGGGGCAAAGCTACATCTAATGTCTACCTGGCTGATTGGTCATATCTTCAAAATACGTAGCTGTTTCCTTATATACCAAAGTAGTTTGAAGTAACAGTAATCATTATAAAACATCGTAAACTAAGACCTAATTTATATTTTAGATATTATTAAAGCGCGAGTGCTAAACTCCTGCCAAAATGATGCCCATTAACGTATAACATTTGTATGAACTTACAATATCACTATTATAGCTCATATATTGGAATAATCTCACCAATTCCCGCTGATTTATTACGCAACGTATAAAGTAATGTGTAGAGTTCTCTGCTTAGAGTGATCCGTTTTAGACTTGAGCGCTTCCTTCCTTCTTAGCGCACAAACTTCAGAAAATGGCGCCAACAGCTTCAAACGATCTGTCTAGACCATATCCCAAACGGGGTGTCATATATATAAAAGACTTGATAGTAAATAATTCATTCTTGTTACCCCAGTTGGTTGTACCAGTAATGCCACTTCTCCAAATCTGCAGAAGGTCGCACTTGTTGTTTGGTGGTCTGACTAATGGTGGCCTAAGTTTTTCAGAAAGGAAAACCCTGATTAAAATTAAAGAAAGACTAAATTGTTCCAAAAATATTTTGATTCTAACATAGCGTGACGCAATAACTTGATTTACTGTGATGCTTGCGCAATGAGGTCGCATAAATATAGAAACCACATAACCCTAGCACTTTGTTTGCTTACATTAAGTAAACAGAGTGCTAGGGTTTGCAACAGAAAATTGACAGAAAAGCAGACGAAAGTCTCGGTAAGCTAATTTGCTGGTGTCTGTATGAAAAAGGTAGAACATTAGGTTAGAGCAAAGTCAACAACTCGTTAGTCATTCAGCTACTAAGACAGCAGAAACCTCGACAAAACAACAATCGAACTTCAAGTTTCGGCAGCGCATAACAATGCGTTTGTGGTCATGTAATTATTGCAAATAAAAAAATAAATTTATTTTCGAACTTTTTAGCAAATAGCTATAATAATGCCATAAGCGTGGCACGAAAGGTTCACAGTAAAGAAGTAGTCACAGGCAGTCAGGTTTCATCGAACGTTGAGTAGATCCGGCAAACCAAAAGAAAGTGGGTTAGAATTTGCACTTCTAACGTAAAGAAGCCATTCTGGCTATTTAGTTCGTTCGCAATGTAGCAGGCTAACGCAAAGTTATGACGTACGTGAAATTTGTACGTCACAACATTCCATTGATGACAGTTCATCAATCTTTAGAGCAGTTCTCTTTGAATTTCTGATAAGCTCTATGATTAAGAACTTCATCTTTTACTACCAAAACTCCAAGTGGCCATTGCCAGTTGACAAACTAAGGCCCTTGTAGATCTAAATCACTTCCCTTCCCAAAAATCTGGCCCCGCAGTTGAACATGCGGATCACACTAAGTAAAAAAATAAAAATACGACTGCCAGCTTATCTGTATGTTTGCGTGACATTTTATCGTATGTAGAGTGGTTAATAGGGTCGCTATGCTGTACTATGTGAACGTTATAATCAGGTTGGCTGAAGAATACTTCGACTACTTTATCATAATAATAATAATAGGGTAGACGGATATTTCTAGAAGTCACTTATGTCACAGCTTTCTACAGAGATCATCCCCTAAACACTATCTCATTTTTATCGATACATGTTTATATCCCTTATAGGAGAAACACAGCATACGCATACGCTTCTATATTTTTACGGATCCGATTATCTTCAAATAATCTTCATTTTTTCATTAAATTTCGATCTCATAGGACCGATTCGGTTTCCACCTGATTCGTGTTTACAGTTTATGTGGCACAGCATCAGCAGAGCCGAAAACTTCCTATATTATTAGGGCACGCATATAAAAAAACATCTTATCTGTGATAAACAAAACTGATCAAAACATCTTACTTTTTAAATTGCTATTTATTTGGTTATTATACTAGTAATACAAAAACAATATTTACGACCTATATATATTGTGCAATTAAACAAGTGGATCTGCTTTAGTGAAATTTTGTAAATGTTCCGCAAGCACGTAAGGAGTGTCCAAGTTTTAAACTTAGTTTCGCTATAATTAAAATCCGTTCTTTGTAATAATATACCGAAGAAAAATCGGTTTGTCCACGATACACGAACAGAATCAATAGATGCTGGTCAGCCTCACAGCAATTAGCTTGCATGACTCTAAAGGGCAAGGCATTTTCTTGCGATATACTCCGTTCGGGAATAAATTGACATTGGTTGACTCAGGTTTTTCCACTACGGTTTAGTCAAGTGACGAATTACTGAGACCAAATAACATCGACGGTTCTTATAACCTCATAGGTATGTTGGGCCAAAGTTTGACATCGGCTTGGGCGAAACGTTCAAACCCGCACTGCATCGCCATCTCCATGCCGTGTATTGTGGCCGCTTGCGAGCCGTACAACTCTTTCATTTCGCGCTGGCACGCTTCAAACATCGCGCTCGTATCCGCGCCTGAGTTCACTGCCGACGGCCGTGTCGAGATCATTAAGTTCTCCAAATTTTCATAGTGTCGTTGAGACTCTTCCAGATCGCGCTGTTCCCTATGACGACGAGATGTCTCGAAAAAATCGAGAATCGCATCGCTTATATCCTCGTTACCTGTTGCCTCTAGCTCTTCCTCACTCGGCGTACGATATTCCCCGCCCTGATTGACTTCATAGGCCTGAACGTGACCGTCACAAATCGTGGACACATTCATGGTTGTTCGTACGTTGTCGTTGTTATCATCATTTAGGATTCGTGGCGAAGTACTCGCCGTGGGACTGTGGAACTTCCTTCGCTTGCTGTTGGATGGACCCCTCGGACTTTTTTGCCGGGTCGGCTGATCGGTCCTCTGGGAGGAGTGCGCAGTGCCCGCCGCCGCTGCTGCCACCACCGTCGCCATATATTCGGCATTGATGCGACTGACTGTTGCGTAGTGGGCACGCATCCACACCATAGATGCTTCATAATGTCGCCAGAAGCGATTGAATGTCGGATGTGAATTGTACATGCCCGCTCTGCCCGACGTGAAACTCATGCCGAACTCACATTCAACGCGCAACACTACTTACGGATTCCGTAGAGCCGAGATGACGTAGCAGCAGCTGATTTCAAAAAGGGGCAAAGCCACAGGCTTTTACACGGGCGGCTCGCGAGGCGGGCTGCTTCGGCCTTCCTGTCTGCCAGAGCATGGGTCCAATGGGCACACGGCACTCAGCAGCACCAAAAGAACCACAGAGCACGAACGTTCACCGACTAAAGTCGCCAACACAAACTTCGCCTTCTTGGGTCGGAGACACCGTAAATCATTCTATGCTTACAATTAAAAAGGTAACATGGATAGTCGCTATAGCCACAGAGCAACCAACCTTGGAAGAAAGAATGCTCAGCTCACCAAAAACACATGTGCTACCCAAACAACACACAATTGTAAACAAGTTTCAGAGAGGGAACTACCTGTACAGCAGACGCTTTCAAACAGAAAATGAATACGGCGCCAATTTCAAATAGCCGTATCGCTTGCAAAAATACAGCATAACGTTTCTACAGACAAATATATGCAATATTTTGTAAATAAATGTCAATATTCTTATATATTAAAGCTCAGCTTCTGATTAATGTGCAGTCTTGTGATCATGAGTTAACAAATACTAAGTAATGCTCACAGGCGTCTGTGTGTTGACCTCAATCCAGAGAAGACAAACATTATGGTGTTAACGAATATGAAGCACAGCACAGCCAAAGAATTATTGCATGAAGCAGTCTGTTAATCATCGACCCAAAAGACCATACCTTTGCAAAAAATGTATCACCACCACTCTAATTTTATACTTTGCGTACGCACCATCTTTTCACGCCATAGCCAATAATAGTTTATATACCAACAAGAAGTAAGGCGATTTTAATCCAGTTAACAAACTAGTATGATTTTCTGTATGTATCTTAGTTTCTTGCGAAGATCATGTGCATGCGTGAATGAAAATGTTCACTTCGCCCGTTGTCGAAGCAAACCTTGATAATTAGAGACATTCTAGTAAGTAATACAGAATATTTCCACAGCTCAACGCACAAAACGAGAATAAGATATTATGAAGCTCGGAAAAGATTGTATGAGTTGTATGAAACTTCAGGGAAGCTGGGGCAATAAGCACGTACAACTACTACACTCCAGACTTACATAGTGAGAAACCTAACTAGGTAAGTACGGCAGCATTTTTTTGTTGTTTGAGTAAGCAGACAAGCCGTCCTCGGCACATCAGTCCACGATTAAGCAATCAATGAAAGAGAAGTAACTGGATTTTCTGTCATCGATCACACATATTCGGCTACTTTTTAGACGTCGGGCTTAACGCAAAATCTATTCAGCATGTGTCCATTTACCATCAAAGCACCCAATTGTCCATCTACGTACCTCGCTCCTCAAAGTACCTTCCTTATCGAGTGGAAATGATTGATGATGTTGTGAAGCAGTGTATCTTACCGTACTTTACATAGGTCATATTGCATTAACGTCATGCACTCATTCGCCCTGTCTCTATGTAAAAACAGTTTTGAGCTGCCTTGTAATGGTGACTGGTGAATCTACCTTGAAATCTGAATTCTATTGATCTGAAGCGGTTATATAAAAAGATTATGTAAATCTAAAGGCGAACTTTGAAAGGTCATATAGAAATTGTTAGTTCTAAACGACGAAGCTTGGAGGTCGGGTCGGTCGATCAATGGCTGTTCAAACAATTCTCTGAATTACGAAATTATTGTGAAAATTTCGCCTCGTCACAATCGTCATTCAATTTTCGGTGTTTACCAAATCAAATTTAATAATTCAATTAATATTATGTAGATTTGGCTTCTCATTAATATCGAGTGTGGTATTTTCTCTACTTATTCCAGCCAAGTTTCGGAAACTAAATTGACAAATAGAAAACTTAGATATGGTTCGCTGCGCGCGACCAACCAAAAAACCCCCGGTGACGGGGGTACAAGGCCCCCATCGTGAGGTGATGCCGTCAATTCAGGAGCTTTTAACTGAACAGGTATGTTTAAAATATCTCTACTCTCCTTAAAATATGGGCGTGTCGTTCAAGTCCAATGGATCGTTCAGAACTCTAAAATTTTAATTTCTAAATGCATTTGTTAAGCAAACTCATACTTTTGATGCGAGTTCGGCGAGGTACAGTCAATCGTAAGAAGATCACAGCTTGACCATGTGTACTAATCGATCGCGATCAATCATTTCTTCTATTGAACGCGGTAGCTTAGAGGCGAAGCCTCTGGTTAAAAGAGACCAGGGGTCGTTGGTTTAAGGACTGCCAACAACCCAATCTGGGTGAATAAAAAAGGTAAATTTTTTTTTATTTTATTTATTAGGTGTCCGGCGCCTGGGCGCAACCTGGGTTGTACTTCTTTACCGTTGCTTTTTTATGGGTCAACTATTTGTGGCAAACGTACCTTCTTGTCAGACAGGTAACATTTTTTTGCAATTCTGTTAGCTGAGAGAAGCTGAGAAAAAACTTTGTTAAAAAAATAGATTATTTAATTTTCAGATTCCTTTACGTTCATACATGTATATATAAGATGTAGGATATATATTCATAAGCTGGCTGGTTTCATAATTGATCAATTGACTAATCGCAAATTGGGAATGCATTTCAGTACAAAGTATTGAAAGGTAACCCGGTACTGCCTTTAAAGTTAAAACGCATTTTGGACCCTCAATATTATGCAAAATCTCGCGCGTATCGACTCGATCGGGTGTTGTTCGCTATCGTACAAAACACACTTACACATGTTTATACCATTGTAAGTTGATAAAAAATCGACCAATAATCCCTTCATTTTTTTTAGTTCAACAAGTTTCACTTACTATTACATTGAATTGTTCAGAATAGAATAGCGAAATTAAATAAATTAATAAATTCATTTAATTAATGATAAAATAGTTAGGCTAATCCCTTCCCTATGTTGGCATGCGTATGAAACATTGTAATTAACTCTAATTTGAATTAGTGCGAGTTTTTCAAATCTGTAGAATACATAAAAGTAAAAATCGAAATTCAATTTTTTGTGTTAGCTCATCCTCAACTATGAGATTACTCCCAAGCTTTGGAATTGGACAACAGGGTTTATTGTTGCAAGAGGTAAGATTTTCATTGTAAATGCTGAAAACAGAAAGTGTTTAACCAAATTTGGAACTTCTACACGATATTTGGTGCGTCTTCACTGAAGTGTGTAAACAGCTCATACCCTAGTGCTGCTCTTATGCTAAAGGCTCAGTCAGGTAAAAGCCATAACCTGGGGCCAAGTGCAGGAAATTACCGGTTCGACGCCTTTACAATACGACAAATGGTATACGACATATATCTTCTTCTATAAGAAAACGAAAGTATTAATGGCGACCATGTTCTCTCCAGGGTATAAGGGAGACCCCGAACTTATTGCGTCTGTTGTGTTCATCTCGCTGTTACTGCTGATTTCCGGTCTGGCATCGCTGCCGTGGGATATTTACGCTACGTTCTTCATTCAAATAAAGCACGGCATTAGTAAACAGGTTAACATACTTCACGGTGCTGCTATAATCCTGATAGTAAAGTAAGTTGGGTCTAGTATTGTTTACAAAAGCCTGTTACAAACTGAAAGCGCAAATGTGTTCTTTTAGTCGATGGCGTGCTACCTGCGCGAAGCTATGAAGAGTCTACTGATTCATCAAGTAACTACGCTGCCAATGTCATGCACACTACTCTACCTGGTAAAAAGAATTGGTCCGTGGAGCTTTGGGTACTTTTGGGTAGCTCGCTGCTTGCTGAGCATTCTTCGGGAGACATTTTACATGACACTTATTGCGCCTTACTTCCAAAAACTTTACCCTCTCCCAAACAATAGACTAAGGTAAGGACTACATAAATAAAATGAAATACCGAGTTTTTCCGCGTCTCGGACCAGTGAATTGCAATGAAGTAATCGTGTTACCGTTTTTGCGCTTACCTAGTAAAACTCTTAATGGGATCACTGTTTATAGAGAGAGATAAAGTTGACTCTTCATTGCCTTAACGCTACGTACTTACACAGGTCGGCCGTCGAATCACTATCGACGTCTATCGGCTTTCCTCTGAGGGAGTTGTATGTGTTTGAAGTATCACAGTATACGACGATTAGCAACGCGCACATTGCCGGCGTATTCAAGGGTAAAAGCATTATACTTTTTGATACTCTCCTAAAACATGAAACTGTTCCACTTGACGAGTCGCCGAAATCGAAGGTAAGTGCCCCCTTAATTACTGGATTTCATTATCACTGGTGATAGCTCTCTAGTTGTCCTTAGCTTGGTGCATAGCAGGCAGCACAAACCACGTGACGTATTTTTCGAGGACAGTATTTGCGCAGACTCGAGATGCAGGTTCGAAAGCCGTTCAAGGTTGCTCGGGAACGGGCACTGCCGTGTAAATCGCAATGAAAGTCGCAACGGTCGAACGCTCCAAAATTGTGACTTCGTGACCAGAGTTATCGGGAGACGCTGACCTATGACTTAAGGACATAATGACCTCAACTGGAATTTAAAAAAATTAAGCATATTTATCTTCTACTTGCTATCATGAACCTTTCTGATCTGGTAGTCGTTTGTAGAATGATTCGTAGAATTCACCGAACTCTTCGGTACGTCTGAAGTTGCGAAGTACTAGTGTGTCGAATGAAATATCCTATATTATTATATACTATCCTATATTACTAATATATTACTTATATTTGGGTACTGCTTTGAAAATACTGAAAATCGTCGCTCCTGTCGTCTTTTGGTCGGTTTCTGGTAGAGCAAAGCGCAGACTGAGAAAAAGGTTTGTGTGATACTTCAGATGACTATAGATTTGGCTGGAAGAATATTTAGTCTAATCTAAAGTTAATCTGGACTTTAGCAACATGTATAATGATACACTACATAAATATGTCAAAGAATTTTGTCAAATATTTTAGCAAGATCATGATCTAACAAAGGGTATATAAGACCAGGACGAATTTTAGTATCGCAATACTGTAGTTGATAGGTGTCCAGTTGTGAAGTTGCGTATCACAATACGGTAGTTGTTAGGTATCAAGTTGTGAAGTGGCGTGGCCTCTTTTCACGTCTGTTTTCGATAACTTCAGGCGCCGAAAGCGAACTTAAACAGCAGAGTGCGATTCAGTCGCGGACCGAAAGATGATAGTTGCAGAACGAAGACCCATTATAGCCGTAGAAGATTCCCTGATGAGGACGTGCTGGCAATAGTCTGCCATGAAATTGGGCACTGGAAAATGTCGCACATCCCAAAGTTGTTCATATTGGGTACGATTCGTAGTTCCGCAGTCTGTGTCTTATAAGTCCTACCTCAAGTAAGGTGTTATTTTGAATTCAATGCGGCGCGTGATAAACGAGCAAATTGCTAATACAATGTAATGTGAAGAACTGAGAATATAGCTGCATTAAAAAGCGAACGTAAGGACGATTTTTCCACGGTCGTCCTGATATACTTCCACGCCTCAACAATCTATAGCTAAAAACTAGATAGGGTTGCAGTTAGAATATACAAAGGTAGTAAATTTTTGCGACGGTTTGTTTGCAGCTGAACTCGACAATTTGATAAATCATCTGCTAGTCGGGCTCTTATACCAGATGCCGGGTATATTTAGGGCATTTGGTTTCCATAAGGACACTCCCGCTCTCATCGGTGTGGTACTTGTGGCAGGTCTTCTTATCACGCCATACAACGTGGTGAGTTTTTCGGATATTTCGGAGATATACTAAGGCGCGTAGTCTATCTATTTTAAACTATAAAAAAAAAATAGGGATACTGTAGCTAGATAGTCTCTTCGAGCACAATTATAGACTGGGTGCTGGGAAATGTTGTTTACATTAATGTCCATCCCCAACGTGAAGGGCTAAACATTGCGGATCCTTATATGTAAAGCGTTTACTTCTTTTACGCAGCTAATGAATTTCCTGAGGACGTGGTACAAGCGACACTGCGAAATCCAAGCGGATCAGTTCGTGCATAAGATGCAACAGGGACCTTATATGGAAAAAGTTTGTTACATTTAAGCCAGCCACTAAAGTAAATTTCGAATAAAAAAATTCGAAATTTCAAGTTCTCTATTACGTGCTATTGAACAGGTTATAAAAGGCACGAGTTACCGCTTACTTTGCAAAAATATCAAAAAATTTTTCCGAACTAAACGTTTGATGATACGCTACTGTCAGATCGGCCGCTAGTAGTAAGTCGATTTTTTCGAAATTTCGTTGTTTCTGTTCGCAGGCGGTGATTACGATGAACATGGACAGTCTTAGCTTTCCGCTTTATGATCCGATATACAATGCATGGCACAATTCACATCCTCCACTGCCGCAACGTATCGAGATCCTTCGCGGAGATTATACCGGAGCGACCGGCTTATCCACATGCCATCTTCGTGGACAGCCAGCCTATTATTCGCCGGGATCTGTTGGGCCAAGCAGCAGACCGGCAGTTCGGGCACAATTTTCCAAGGCGGCAGGGAAAATGGTGAAGTCCCCTGTCCATTCAAAGATGATCCTTAAGGGATCGAAGGTAGCGGTTAAGACCCGCGGAGTAGTAGTTAAGGTTATACCGGGTGTAACATCACGTAGTCCACAAATTAAATTACCAAGTGGTAAAGTTACTTCACCGAAGGCGGCCAGCGAAAGTGCAAAATCAGGTTCACTACCAACCCAGGCGGCACAACCGGTGCAACAACATCCCACCAGCGGAGGACCGTCTCAAAGCAGTGAGCCCCAATCTGGGTCGCCAAAATGAAAATCTGTTGAAATACAGCCAGCAAAATTGGATTGCCTTTATATTTGCGTCTTTATTTTTTTTGCGTCTCGCGTCTCATCATGAGCAACCGTTGTTAACAGGAAATTGTTGCGTTGTACAGAGATCGTTAACCGTTAACAGGAAATTGTTGCGTTGTACAGAGATCGTTATGTGGCACATGGAAAGCGGTGCATATTCCTGCGATTAGATGGTAGATGGCAGGTGCTACGTGGTTATAGCCCTAGTATAAATACCTTGCTGCTGCGGTGGTAAGCCACTTGTGGTGATGATATGAAATAGACCGAAAAATTATAATAATATCTAATTTATTTATTACATTTCGAAAAATTATATCTAATTTATTACATTTAAAATATAAATTATAAGCGACGGATTAGACCATTCCCCGACAACAACGACGGGAAATAAAAAATTACTCGTTGAACTATATTCATTAGTCCAACGGGTACTTCCATTATTTCTCCGCTCAGTCAGACGCTAATATGATAAACACACACAAATACAGGTGGTCGAATAATCTATATAAATGTATAACTCCACTGCCTAAATATATATACACGTTCCTATATAATTGCAGTAAATATAATATTCATTATCGCTGCCACCAGTATCTTCAAAGTCGATACAATTGAGCATTCACTGTTGGGAGGCCTGCTACCCAGAAACATTATTTCCGCCATTGACAATTATAGTATATACATGTGTATCTGATCCGCTATAGATTACAAAACTAGAGAAATATCTTAGGCCACACACGAATTTTTTTGTGCTTGCGATGTCCTGATCTTGTAATACTTATAATAACCTATGTATCGCCAATTCCATGGGCCAGTGGAGCTGAAGTGTGTATTGGGGATCATTGTAGAAATCATTTTTTTTTTTAGACAAACACTTAAAATTCGAAGACAAATGACACCATCAGTTAAATCACGCACGATTCGGCCAATGAGTATTAGATAGTTTCATAGACCGAAAGAGGAAGTAGAATTTTTTTTATTAGCGAAATTTTTTTAACGCGACAGGTTAATCCGTGTCGAAATATTACTAGTCCACAGTAGACAGATTGTAACTATTATGCGGAGACCGATTACGCGTAACAGCATTTCTAGGTGAAAGTTACCACCAATATATGGACAAAGTTGGGAACAATGATCTTTTATAAATATACATTATGTTGGCCAGCAATTTAACACTTCATGTATTTCGATAATGTGCTAGAAGACTCAGCCTGAAAAAGCAACTACGTTATGTTTTAAGGCTACGTAAAAAGAGCTTCTTCAATTAATGTGTTCTCAATTGAGAATTCTGATTCATGCAGTGATCTCAAATGGGAAAAGCCAAGCATAAATCGTAGGTTTTTTCAGGCGTCTCTGTTGCTTCGTTCAATATTTACAACATTAATTAACTTTTTACAGCTCTTCAAAACAATCTCTATTAACTGGAATGAGAAGCAAATACGAATACCGAAGTATCTTGGTCGCTGTACGAGGCCGTGCCGAAAAATCTACGTAGACATACGTGAATTCGATTTCATTCTATTTCGCCTGTGTCCCACCGTGTCCCTTGCTTCTCTAAACCCCATGCCCCTTTTTCCTTCTCTTTCGGCCCCTTCTTCTAGCTGCCCCTACTCGTTTGTCGGATGTTGTGGGATGCTATGTAACACCTCGTCTAGCAACTGTAGAGCGCGATGTAGGTGAACTTCGAGCCAACACGGAGTCTCTTTAATCGTAGCGCGCCGATAGTCGGGACCCCAGCCTTTAACGAAGCTCAATCGGAGGATGCAGAGTCGGCGGAGATCGTCGACGCCGACGCCAGCGGCAGCCGACAATGAGATGGCCGGAGCTAAACTCCCCCCGACCGGTGGGGGAGGTCCGCTCCCGGTCAAATGACCAGCGACGGCAACCGCTTGAGCTGCTGCGGCCGCCTGCGCATTTTGTGCCTGGGTTCGCATCTCCGCATAGCACTGAGCCAAGTCAAACACCTAAAAACCCACAACAATTTGCAGATGACTAATGGAGATGGTAAGCGGTAATACAATTCACGTTCATATTTAATGAAGAAGAATATTCCTACCTTTGTGCATGCACCCGGATAGATTTTGTGAACAGCATCTCCTGGCTGGCGTCCCGCTTCGCGGTCGAGGAAGAAGCTCTGAACAAATACAGCATGCTCTGAGAGACACCTTTTTTAAGAGATGTAATAAAATAAAAGGATATTTTTAATAAAACTATCCTTGCAGAATAACAATATTCTCAATAAGATTAAGAGAAAAAAAGAAGGATAAAACAAACACTCGAGCTTACCAAGTATTGATGAATATTATCATTATTACTATTATTTAGCAAAAATGTAGCAGCAAATCACCTTAGGTAGACATCACCTTCGCCTTTAACGTCAAGCTGAACACCCTTGCCAATGTGCAACCTCGCCCTTTCTGATACTTCAGTCCTGAAATAATTCGTACATGACACAAGTTAGCCGTGAAGTGCTTTGTGGTTACGCGTAAGCGCTCTATGAAATAAACGGGCTAAAGGAGACCCTCAATTAAGTCTCATACGGTCACACATAGTCTAAATAGTCAAGACAAAAGGTAAACCGACATGTGAATGCACAAATGCCATTACTTCCCCATCAAACTCACCGGTGTACATTTGAGAGAGCTCCAAGGCAGAATCTGTTGCCCCCAGCGGGATCTACGAATCCATCTACAAGAACATGCTTCGACATCGACGATGTTTTAAACGTATCACCAACCTAGCATACATCCGACGCGTTGTAGGTCCAAAAATCGTTATTTTAGAGAAAAAATCTAAAGCAATAACTGAACAAAGATAAACGCTGTCTGATTGAACCTACGAAGAAAGGGCAGCGAATATTAAAGAAAATTATTTCAAAATAAAATGCCAATTAAACGGATGACAGGTACACAGATGTTTTTAAAGCTTGTAGTTAAAAGTGCAATGCAGAATGGTATTGGACACCATGTGGGGTTACACAGGTTGTGGATCGGCGATAGGTGACGAGTAACAGAACGCCATAAAGCATTTTTTAAGCCGTAAAAAAACAAAATCGGTAGAGCTAAATATATTAGACAATTTAATAATTTACCTGCTGATCGAATTCGAAGTAGGCAATACTGCACCAAAACTCCGGGGCTGGTTGCGAACTCAGTAATGGTGCAGGGTTTAAAGCTTGGCCGCTCTGAAATCAGCAGGAAATTTGTCGAAGTTCTGTCGATTATGCGTAACAGCAAGTTCAAATACAAGCTGTCTACCTACAAAATGAATCTTCTATTATGTGGCAACTTGATACTGGTAGAAAAAACCTGGATAAAAAAACCTATCAGTACAAACCTGTGTTCCCCAATATTGTTGTTGAGGTTGTTGTTGGGAAGCTGAGGACTGATCTAGAGGAGTATACTGAAGGGTACTCCCACCGGTGTACTGAAGAGTACTTGCTCCGGACGCTGATCCTAGCGTGGGGCCCCACCCGCTGTGACCGCTCGAAGTAGATGTGGCTGGGCGACCAGACTGGAGTAACGGGCATTGATTAGCAGAACTTAACGTATCATTAATGGTTAGTCATCGTCCCACGTTTAGTACGTGAAATATAACGTCGTAAAGGCGCACCTAACTAGTTTTTCTTCCTGCTTAAGAAAGACGCAGTGACTGGGCATTGCAGGATGCTACTAAGAAGAATAAAACTGACCCGCGGAGACAGGCATTATATGCATAGTTCGACCCATTGATCTTTTCTTACAATACATTTCTAGCATTCGATTTACCGCTAACAAGAAAGGGTTTTGCCGCTGCTGCTGCTGCTGCTGTTGCTGCTGCTGCTGCTGCTGTTGCTGGCTCTCCTGACCAGCCATGTAGCCACTTCCCATATCTGCACCGTAATATTGGTTCTTGACCATATCATCATCGTGATGTAATCCGTGTCTTCCGTGTCCTGACTCGGGGGTACCCGCTGACGATGAGGGTGCTTGCAGTGACAGGGAAGATAAATCCAAGCCTGGAGAAACCACCTATATTAACAAAAGGTATGTATATAATTGATGCATATAATCAGCTTAAAAATCGTGTTAATACAGAAGAAGTAATTTCTGAGAAAATGGAGTAGAAATGGACAAACTGCAGTTGAGCGAGTTCTTACCCTTTCGTAATGATAGGGATTTACGCAAACCCAGTCGGCTTTTAGATCAAACGCATACTGGCAGCATTTCAAATGTTTCAACTCGTTTTTATGCAGATCAGGCCAACGCCATATCCGTGCATAAACCGCATGTGGGAAGCCTTTCCGGCCAGCGACCTGCAATCTGCCATCAAGCGTCCGCTGTATCGTGACACATTTCGATGGGTGTGCCCCATTGGTGGTGATTGCTGTGATGAGCGAGTCTAACTCGTCCCGTTTTTCTTTGAGCTTTTTCACCAATGACTCGATCGCTCTGTGAAAATAGAAACATGCGCATATATATTCGCAGATACATATGCATGTAAACACTGAAGTCATTTTAATCACGATCTTCTCGCATGCCAGACGAAATTCACAGGCAACTTTAATGCACGGGCAAACGCAAACAAGTTTTTTTTTTTGGACAATACTGATGATAACCTACCTCTTAGCAAATGATTCACTTTCGCCCCCTTGCCGATGACACATAAGGCTATGCACAATTGATAAGCAGGCATCTGCTGACGTCGGTGCTGCCAGGGGGGCTACGCTGCCGACAGGTGGGGGCGGATTTTGCTGCACTTGTTGTTGGCTAGGAGGTGGTGGTGGTGGTCCCATTGAAGGAACGTGGCCCCCAACATGGTTAACGGGTGCCCCGGCGGGCATAGCACCTATTCCCCCTGAATGATCCATGACAGATGCATCCATCGATGAATATGACACTGCCATCTTCCTATATTTCAGAGCTGATTTCCATTGACAGTGATTTCAAGTTGTTAGGCCGAAGCTGTCCGTTTAATCCAGGCACGTTGGTTTACTTGTTTAGGTGCACCTTGAATGGGATTTATGTTCTAGGGTTCGGTGGTTCTGCTTCCAGCCAAAGATAACTCATTTTAACATGGTTTCAGGAGGCTGAACCTAAAACAAAATGAGGGAAGGAGAAATAGACCATATGTGCAGTTTTCGGCAAGCGTAAAAGCAAAAATCTAGCGTTTGCACTCTTTTTTATGTACGCTAATAAAGTTGTATTCAAAATTATTGCAGAATTATCCAAATCATGAAGCTATCTAATTATTAGTGGACTTTGGACCTACACATGCCTTAATCCGTATAAGGCTAAAACCTTAAAATTCAAAATCGCTTCACAACGATTCTCCCGAAGATCGTCACTTTGTTCAGCGTTACAGATTATGATATATAATCTGGTCTCACTCCAATCTCATCGGACGCTGTCATAGGTTACCATGCTATAGCAAGTACTCCGCCGAATAAAAACAGCCTGATATTTACATAGTTACCGTTCTATTCGCGAGCTACTGATGTCGAACTGTTTGTGTAACGAGCATTAATAAACATTTTTATATTATGGATTTGCTCCGCAGCCTACTTTGCCACTATTGTTATTCGTCAATAAAGTATCGTCTGCAAATAACCTTCTATTTTTACGCGTAAATTATCTCTTTTAAACTTTACATGTATATCTTCAACGCAAGTATACGCTTGGCCATCTACTCGTATATGCTGTACGTGTAATGTTTACTCGAACGGCCAAAAACCGTTCTTTAGAAAGCGTAGAAGTACGAACAAGATATAGTATGAAGTCAGTCTGGTAAGGCTAACGATGAATTTAGACACTTCCGTTGTTTGCTCAACGATGGTAATATACGTAGTTGGGCATAAAGGACCCACATAGAAATGTCTCCTATTGTCCATCTTGTGGCAACGAACAGCGCTGAATAGCAGCTAACTACTGAGAAAACGTTTTTTCAAAACTGATTACACTTCCTGTTATTAACACAGTCTTTACCTCGATTCTGTTAGCCGTAGCGCTGTTAAATGTCAGCACTGCCAGTTAGTATGCACGTACAATGCCAAATTTATATGGATTAAGAAATGACCTAAGGCAGCCCTATCAAAGACTTTACCAATTATTTTAGATTAGGCACTTTTGTTAATTCTCACTTAGGGCAGTCGCCTGTGTTTAAAGTCAAAAACACCTCACTCGTCCTCCACCGGATTTCTTCCATAATTCCGGCCCGCCTTCACTGCTGTCACGTCGACGATTAGTCAGGACTTAGTTTTATACCTACGCAAACCTCCATAAATCAAGGACGTACCTAACGTAATTGCGTCCGATTACTTAATGATTATCGCTACGGTCCGTATGAGACACATTCCAGTACTGTCAATCATGTTTCAAATTAGACCAATAAAGTTCGGCTTGGATGTGCTACACGCAGTAAGTTAAAAGAAGTTTTAAATTCGTGTTTACAGTTGAGTTAACCCAGCTGAGCTGAATTATATACTTATACAGTGTCATTTATAGTAGAAAATCAATTTAAATTGGTTATATAGGGATAAGATAAATCCTACTGAAATTAATATAACTTCCAACTCGTAATTTGACCCTAACTGGAAAAAGAATCAAACACGTTGCGAAGTATAGATTTTCCATATAATTTTTATTAACGATACGAGATTAGCAAACATCTATGGGATTTCAATATACATGAGAAATCCAAGTCCTTGTCTATTACGCGATCATTTTTATTCCACTCATAATAATAATAGGGATCAGGAAAACAGGACCAACAGGATAATTTTTTCGCAGTATGCTTCGATATAGTTAGTCGAATTTATTCGCCCTTTGCAACTGCTCTGTGAGCTTTTATCTCAATGGGCTGTCAGCCACGGTAACTCCAACTAAAATAATTTCGTCCTACTCTAATTGATCATTGTTGGGAAGCTGTTTTGATACCTATTTACGATGATTTTGACAGGAACACTATTAGCTCTCAAGTCCCCTGCCGGCTAAATAAGAGGATGCTACACCAGCAAAATACAGTTTGGTCGTTTCTAAGCCAAATTAGCTGAACCTAACATAATCCATTTTATATATACTATGTTTACCTATAGTTGGCGAATATAGGCCTGCGGAGATATTAGCAGGTTTCAAATTGAGGAAAATTTTTGCAAGTCCTTCGACAGCCTGCATTACTGCCGATTGTCATGTAGCTTCTGAAAGGTTCAAGAATGACCCCTGCTCCCCAATCCAAAGATCCTCAATAGAATTCAGTTTGGAACATATTAGCAAGGTTTAATAAGAACAAATCAATCCAGAAATGGCTTCCCGCTCTAGTTGGATTAAGAATCGATTAGGATAAAGTTGTTATAAAGAAATTATGTGTGACACCATGATCCGAACAATCAAGTGTCAACTATAATCGGGAATCTCAAGTGGCGCCGCCGACTCATACTATGTTAATAAAATTAGGCTTACTTTTATCGGTGTCTTATTAAATTATACTATATTAGGTAACTGCAAGTAGTTAAATTTTTATTCAATAAAATCAAATAGTCGCAAATCCCGTAGATAATCCAGACAGATATTATGAACAGAAATCTAGCATCGCACATAACGTCCAGGGGCTCGGTGCGTATCACCGCATGTTTTACGACTTGCCACCTCTATACTAGTTGAACTCAGTACACATACTGTACATGATCCACCAAATGTAGCTCTATGCATACGTTCAGCGTGTACGTGCACTAGGTCTTTCGACCTTAAATCTAACGAATATGTGTTAACCATACCACATAAGTCAGTGCGTAAGCAGCTTTTTTTTTTTCCTATTTACACAGCTTGTTCAGCGCGTTTATCGTTGGCCAAACTTGAAGCTGCAATCCCTGCTCCCTTACAGAAAAAGTTTGGCCTACCAAGTCACCCCATCGACAGGTGTCTATGATACGTTAACCATGGCAAGCTGCTGCATAAATTCAAAGCTTGTCCATAACTGGAATTGATTCGTCCTGCTGGCAGATTCACGTGGCGCGCATCCGCACGCTTATTGGCATTGATAGCTATTTCTAACAACGTGGTAAACTGTAATAGTAACGCGGTTGGCAAGGTAGCGTCATCTTCATTGCTCGCTATCGGCAGTCGCTACGCTTTTCTTCATTGATCCCTTCAAGTATTTTCCATTCGTCTTTCGGTTCGTTCGCTCATAGCCAGTTCTCCCCGACGGCATCGATATCTGAGCGTATAGTTGTTTCGAAATACTGCTTTCAAGCTACGGTGGTTACAACAACAATGACAGAACGGAACCGAATCACTAGACTGCGTGCCTATTGAGGCGGAATCGTTAATTGCCTATTTTACGCTGTCATCATTATTCTGCAGCTATAGCCAGTAGTTACTCCATGACAAAGGACGCCAAAGGGAAGAGAGTGTCGAGCACGCTTTCCTTTGCATCTCCACCAGCGCAGAGACAGTACGTCCCTCAATTTGCTCCTACAAAGAGTGCGTGAGTTTTTCTAGAGAAAGTGCGCGAAATTCACATTATATAGAATTCCAATGCGGCCGGTACTTACTGTTTGCGATCGCTCCTGGATCGTCTGCGCAGATTGTTCAGTGGATTGATTATCCATAGTAGTAAACGTGAAACGAGCTTCGCCAATTATCGGTGATTTCTCCGGTATTATTCATAGTCCGTTTTCTATAGACGACTCGGCTCCACGCAAGCGGCGCTGACTGATCCGTACTGCTGCTCTATTCTCGTTTTACACTCAATCAGAATTTCTTCTATTAAATAAAATCGAATGTTTCTTTTTTTCCTTTTTTTTTTCGCACACAGATAGAACGGCGCCCCAGCCTATGAGCTAGCACGACACCGAAACACACAGAGTAATGACAAACTATTATAATTATCCTTTCATTACGATTACATGGGTGATAGTGGCAACAGCGAAATCAACAGTGAAGGAAATATCTCTTCTGCGCGCTTACGAGCGCTCCACTGATTCTTCGACAGTAATACCCGATACCTGAACAAAGCAACGGCATCACCACCTTGTAGACACCACTATGAACATAAAGGTAGGCAGCTAGATAGTGACTACTGCTACTTCTAGAGCTAGCCATCTAGCTAAGCCCTTCCTCTCACTCACTCACTCTCTCGCGCAGGCTCCGACTATACAGACAAAGAAAGTCAGGCACCAGGGGCACTGGGCGCCTTATTGCCACTACGAGGCCACCAGTACCGGGGGCAGACGGCAATCGACCCGTTAGCGAGAGCAGTTTCCTGTTCACACCCGCTGTATATAGCAGTACAGTGCGGCGGGCCTCAAAATGTTTTGGTGTCTTTCACTCTGGCTGGATGAATGAATTACGGGCATTGAGGCAATTGTCCCGAACGGGCGAACGCACATCAAAACAGGCTGTGAAAAGTAACCTAGGTGTTTGCTATCAGAAAGGACTAGACAGACTGCTTGCACAGATACAGGCTAAATGGAGGCTTGAACGTATGGAAAAAGGTTAAGGCGCGAAGAGCTCGCCTTCTCAGGCTCCGTAGGACAGCTCAGCAATCCTTAGCTGTGATGTCGCGGACCAACCAGAAACGATTGCAGATACAAGGCGGCCAGGGATAGGGAGGAAGACGATCAAGCCTTTGGCCGTAATATAATTTATCTATCCATATCACGCATTTTCATGTGAAATTATGACAACATGCGGTCACATCATGTTATGATGCTCTAAAAGGGCATGGCTGGTAGTCGTCTTCTGCTGTTAGTGTTCGACTAGATTATGTGATCAAAATTATGAAGGTTAGAAAGGATAACGAGGGGTTGTAAAGTGACAAGCAGACCCGAAAGGTAAAATATTTATTGTTGTTTTTTCAACTATAAAGCTATTAGTATGCCTTGAAAAAATAACAGATGTACTACGCGACATGCAATTACGAATTCCGCTCATACAATGTGTAGGATATGTTCACATGTGAGCATATCAATTTCTGATTAATTAACTATTCTGTTTAAATTGGTATTTGACAGAGATGGATAAGTTATTTTATCATGTAGCAGCCTTTTGTGTCATAGCAAACGGGATTGATTCCGCCCTATTCCTGTCTAATTATTGTCCCTACCGTTTTGCTAAGCTAACTTTGTTGAGCTATGCTGTCCTTGAAAGGTAACTAACACAACTTTATCAATGGAACAATATATATAAGAACGTTGGTTGACATGTTTCAGTACTTTCTGATCTTTTTTGTCTTTGTAACAGCGAGATTTGACGGGACGCAGCTTGGGAATGTCGAACACGCATCATTATATATGCCCGCAGCAAAAGAGGCTTGTGGAAACAAGTGTATTATAGCATTGTAACACAATTCTGTATGGTTCGGATCTACAGCCAGAGGTCCACATCTTACCATTTAACGTTCTATGTCGTTGTTACGGTTGTTTCTTATACTACACTAAAAAGGGGTCAAGTGAAGCAGTTAAGTGATTTACCATTTTAACGTTCCTGGCTATGAGAAAGCTCCATTGGCCGCCGTGAGTCGTGAGCCACTTTGCCACCTCTGCGTTTCTATCGGCTAAACGGTACATTCGCATTACACAACACCTTTTCCGAAATTCTATTCTACGTCTATCAGTCTTGCTATTCCATGAAGACAACTGTGTTTTTATAAAATTTTATTAGTTGTTTAAAGATGCCAAATAAATAAGTACTCTAGACGAGTATTGATTTGCGACACGCTCAAAATAACAACAATATTGTGGTTTTTTAGGACGAGCAGAAACAGGCAATTTTTACGATGGTATCATAACCGACGTAGTTCAGATACAGGTTCGCACAGATAATCTATATAAGCCCATCCCTATCGACAAAATCCTAAAGCTAGCTGACAGAACCTAATAAGGATTTTTGTGAAAGCCATAACAAATTTTAGCGCAAGACTCAAGGAAGCTTTAATCTGCCCCCTAAATAAGGCTCAGGTTTGACGACGGCTTCCATCTGCGGACATAACGGAACTTCTTTCGAAAAGTATATAGGGGCAATGTTCCTCGAGTGTCAATATGAAAATGAAAGCAACGAAGCGGGGTAGAAGCCAAAACGCTGCTTCAGATGAAGGAATAATATCGAAGGGTCTACCAGCAAAAAAAATGATCAGCCCGCAATATCTAAGGGAAGTTCATACTCGCGAAGGCTTGTAGAGGGCAAAATAAACGCAAGACAGACGATCCGCTGGAAATAATTTGCCGAAATATTTGATAGCTATTGAAATTTGGCGGGAAGTTTCAAAGAAAAATGTGCCCATTTAGTCAAGAATGAACGGAAGTAATTATATAAGTGCATAGCTACAGTCACTCCTAGCTGGAAAAGCTTTGTACTGCTTACTTTCAATGGACAACTTAGCCGTTGTGGATATTCCGTTTCATGCACAAGATCCCTTACTGAGGTCACTTCCTTCGGCGACTTCAATCTATTAAACAGTTTCGCCAGTCAATTATTTGCAAAAGCAAATAATTGACTGGCGAATAAAAGGCAACCGTAACTGGATAGCAGCAGGTGAGACTCGGGCACAAGAGATATTGAAGGAAAAAGGATGGGTCGCTGAACGGCATGGCACACAGTGCTGTATCTGGGTTAAATGGGAGAATTATTCATAATTAGTGAATTCAACCGAGCTTCACACTCGACTCACACAAGATAGACCTCTAAAAAACCGTAACTAGATACTCCACTGACCATACGTTGTTGTTTACGGGTAGAAACGAAGCTCAATCTAAATAGGTATAGTATTGAAATCAAATACAACTTGATCGAGACGTGTTGATCAATAATAACAGGATGATGTCTTCAAGAGGGCTTTATACGTGCCTAGGTCAGAATTTTGTACCAGTATGCCAGTCGGAGTGGCTATACTCATCAGAATGTCCTGGAACTCACTGCGGCTGCATGAATGAAAAGCACACTGTTCGCGACTCCGCTCGCCTGAAGACCACTCCTTCAGGACCGGCATATTGCCGATGTGGTGCACCTCGTGTCCCGACTCTTAATCACTTGTTCTTAACTGAAGATCTAACAAAAGTACCTCCACGCCTTAAGTATGATAAGAGTAAATATCGCAGTGTTCATGTTGATGGACGAACTTATTTTCTATTACAAAGGTGTGTATATCTATCGGTGATGCCTTACTTGCGAACAATTTCGAGTTTAAAATAGTTTTTAATTTTCCTTAGTTCTTTCAAATTATTTTCTCTTAAATTCGATCCGTATGAGAAATACAAACATGAAAATGTCTATTTGTTGCCTGTTCTGTGTTGTCTTAAGCAGCGAGTACGCTGGTCCGTTATGGACAGAAGAACAGCATAGCGATTCGGTAAGAGGTCAATTGGCACTGAACGATGCTGGGGGAACCGTTGAGTTTGCCTGTGGTCATGGACACGATAATCAGCAGATGAAAAAATGTCTAAAGGACAAACGCATCTTTGGAAGCCATCTCGGTGCTCGGCCTTCTTCCAGAAGGCCGCAGGAGAGTTACGAAAACCTTGAGCGGTTAAAAAGAGCAGAAATGCGAAACGATGACTTCAGAAGGCCAAGGGAAGTTATCCATAACCGAATTCTAAATCCGGGGCTCCCTAGGCGAATAACTCATCTGATTGTTCCTCGTCATAGACGTTCTTCCATTTCTGTCAGCGGCTCTGAAGTACGCCCTTCTGTTCTACGGGAAGCCAGGTCATGGGGCACATCTGCGGCTTTTCCAAATGGGCGGAACAGGTTAACTGACTATAGTTTGACTCATTCTTAGCTGTTTGTACCCCGACGTATGGGTTCGTCGTTTCTAGAGGTAGAAAAGTTTATAATAATGCAGTTTTCTAATAAGCTATAAGAATAGTTTGTAAAGCTGCAGTCCGCTCCATTTTAAACAGTTCCGAAGCGCTTGCGTTAAGTGATCTGGTAGACATGTTTAGCACGTGTTGCTCTGGATGAATTGGGTATAGTTCTGACAGGTTGTAGTGGGTTTATCTCATATCACTGACCCTTAATAATTTAGAGCTTTATCTACGTTACGAAACCTAAACGGTCTATGGATTTGGTTGAAGCGTCAGATTGTTTAAGGAGACTAAAAGATCGCTCACTATCGCTTTCAGTCGTCTGGAGATACCGAGAACCGCTAACGATGGATATAATCAAAGAAGGTCCAGGTGCCGATCTGGGAAGCCCAAGTACCTGAACAAGAAATCGTCACTAGAACAAAAAATTGCTGAAACCGAATGTTGGCGTGTCCGTAAACATGACGCCAAGTCGAAAGTGACACAGAATCATCAAAGACCAGCTATAATAAAGCAGGAGCAGGTTCGACGCATCCCAAGGCGGTCAATAGGACGTTCCAAGTGTGAATTATTGGGCACTGCTACAGTTTACCGAACTAACGCCAATAATGTGGGTAAATCTAGCACAATCAAGCTAAGTCGCGATGTCCAGAATGATTCCGTTGCATCTCCCGAGAAGGTTTGGAGAGAAAAACAGACGCCGGATGCAAAAGAAATTTCAAATAACACTCACGACCGACGAAGAAACGCTGATGTCCACGAGGCGGACGCATCATCGCTTGATTCATACGCTAGAGTTACGGCGGATAATGAGGTTGTGAACAATGCATCCGTGACTACAAACGAAAAGCTTTCTAGCCCCAAAAGTAACCGGCATCGATCTGTCACATTCAAAACCGGTGTGACTAGTCATGATACGGCCCCGAGGACTTCGAACGATAAATGCGATACTATTAAAAGTTCCCCTTCATTATAACAGGAGGAATAGACGCTGAGTAGCAGGTTACCACAGTGGCAATCTTATTCCGAACGAAACGACGACTTTGCACGTATAGCAGGTCGTCTTGACGCTCTGCAAAATAGTCAAACTTTCAGGCTCAGGAGAAACTTCGTTTTTCTGAATAGAAAACAAATAGGAACATGGCTCCTTCTAATATATGTGACTAAATTAGGTGTCCAACTTTTTTTGTCAATACCATTGTAGGAAGTGTATTTAATCTGAGACCAACGGAGGAAGTTTCGCAACATTTCGTTGTTATACCCATGCTGAAAAAACTTCATCTTTTAATAACATTAAAAATAATAATCACGGCACTAAAATGCGATAATACACAGACATAGGTCACGATCAATTTCGGCGCTTGTTATATTCCTTATAAGCTAACCTATCTCCTGTGAAATCCGTATGTGACTCGCCCTATGAGAGATACAATGCATTTTGCAGCTATTGAGTAACAGCAACAGGAGAATATTGACTTTTGTTGAGGTGCACAGTCAGACAAAATCTTAGTACCCCACAGGGCAAAACTGATTTTCGTCTCAAGTGAGGGAAGTTACCAGAAGTTATCTGAATGGAACACATTTTTTTGACTCAATAATTGTGAATGGGTTCTACGTTGTCATATCATTACGCGTAGTTTCTTATAGACGCTACTGAAGTAAGCATATAAGGAAGACTGTTAACATTGCAGCGAACAAAGCAATTTAAGGCCAACTGCGCACCTTTTATAGTTTACAACGGTACGGATTATAATAAATAAAGCTGTTCATTATAGTTCCGTTTGACCTGCATCGCTTTTAGGTGTTTCCGTGTTTTCTGTAGTTAAACTTATAGCAATTTAGCGATGAAGGCAGCGTAGCGTATAAATGAAAACAACCAAACACTTTTGTGCAGTTATATCAAGTTGGGAGTTCTTTTTTTTCTGAACTAACGATAGGGCGAAATAGCCGTTCTTATTTAGCCGGCCCCCTCGCGACTTCGGCCTCAGCCGATTCGTCAGAAGTCCTATGCAATTTACATATTTAAAATGAATGTGTGGCCCTTTATCATACCCCTGTTTAACGAGAACAACAACAATTATGCCTGACATCCCATAACACATCCCTCCATGTGTAGCCAACTATTTCACAAGCAACAGGGCAAAGTCTAGTGACAAATTAACGCCGGCGGTTACGACGCTGCGATTTTAGGCTACAGAAATTTGAATTATGCTTAGATGACAGGAAATGTAGTACAAAATAGTCTTGAATTGACTGTCCAACCATATGAATGCGCTACTAGTTTCTAACGGCTATGCTGTTATGCCCACCCCACTAACTGTGAAGGAATTCGTTACATGATCTATGATTACACGTTAGGACTTCTGCTACCGGAAGTAAATTTTCTTCAGCGTTTAAGATAACACGCCTACTAGGCATTGCGGACGATGTTTGTTCAACGTTAGGGACGACATCTATGTAGTTAGCCTTGTGCGTATGTCTCGTCCTCAAAGACCTAATTTTGGGCACGTTTATTAGAACGCTAGAAAAAGAGGTGTGCCCATGTCGTGTAGATGTATGAAATATATCTTGACGGCCACGTAAGGCCCAATACCAATTATGTGGAACAATTATTCGAAGTATACCCAATACATAGTAGCGACACCTAGCGACAAGCTAGTACATAGCGTCCACCAGCAGTATATAAGTACAATCCATGTAGCAATTGCTACCAGATATAAGTGACAGTGGTTAAAATGTAAGATCGTCTTTCTTCGAAAACAGCCATAAGCGGCACATACGTATCGAAAATCAGCTAGGAGAAAGAAATAAAAAAAGCAATAAGTATGCAAGTGCTAAACTGCGTGGACGTGCCTCGCAGGACTAGAGCCGTGACCTCTATGGTAGTTTCAAGCTCCCGCCATTGCGCCCATCGTTTCGAATTTAGCCATCGCGTATTTCGTTTTGTCGTTAGTCAAAATTTACGTGCTATTATGTGTGTATAAGTTTTAACATCTGAATCTAGTTAGTAATTCGTATGTATACAGGGCGTTCGCGCTGATGTAGTATGACGGATATTACCAATGCGCAAACATATGTTAATGTTACTTAGTTATTTTAACGCTTTACTGCACTTACAAGTTAGGATCGACGGAGCTCTGAACCTCGAACGGTGCCTGTCAGTAGTCTTTACGGTAGTTTAGTAACAGTACTTATTTAATCTAGGCCAATATAAGATGGCCTAGCTTCAATGCTAGGCGCAAAACAGTACAACAGGACAAGAAAAATAATCGACTGAATTGATTACCGTAAAACAGCCTAAAATTCGAAACATTAGATTCGTCTCACTCGTCACGAGCATTGCGGTGGTGGCTAAAATACCCTGAATTTTTAGAAGATATCAAAAGCTCTGGTGCATTTAGGAAGTAGAAAAACAGTTTGGCCGTTGGATATATTGTATTTTAGGACTGCGTTATAATCCATCTACTATTTTGGCGACAAACATTCTTGGCTAGAGATTTCCAAAAATTAAGCTTTAGATCTAGTTTGTTTTCATATATTATTGGGGTATATAGGATCAATAGATATATTATCGCTAAAAGAGTATCGTAGAGTAAAAGGCTTGTGTTGAAGAATGTGTTTTATGGTTGTAAAGTTTATGTAAATGAAGATCGGGCGGAGTTTGACACAATCGGGGATAGGGCTTCCCATAAAAAATAACGCCAACAACTACAAAGCTATTCGATAAAGTATCTGATCGAATCTAGTAAAGATGTAAAGATAAAGATAAATGACAAAATGAACCCCAGTGATTTATCAACCGCTGTTATTCGAAGTCCAAACTTACTGCCAGGTTGAGCAAGTGGCTTCTGCCATATCTTCGTGAGGCCTGCTAACTAACGATCTTTATATAATGTACCTTGTATCTATATGCAGCACACTACATCTTAGTGTTTGCATGCTTAGCATGGAGATACTGAATACGTGCTCTAATTTTAGTCTGAAACGCGTTAGAGGTAAAGTCCAGGATGCAGCCGGCCTAGTACTGGGCATTATTAATATAAGAGTAAAAAAAGTTATTCATCGTACTACTATATGTGTTTCCCTTATCTACGTATAGTTGCCTTCTCTTTACATTATAGTGTTTCTACAAGACTCACATCAACAGGTAGCTAAGTCTAATTGCCATAGAAATGTCTAGGGAGAGTCATCCCAATGACTTAACTTTTGTTGACGTGAAAGTGTAGCGAACCTTAAAAAGGCCGGATATAGTTATGTAGCATAGAAGCTTCTAGAAGTGACAATAGCTATCAACTGCTTGGTTGGACTTCGTGCTTCGGGTAACAGAAGTTGAACCATATGACTCGTACCACAATTGAACCGAGGAACTTTTGGCAACACATAAAACGTAGTTAGCTTATACTATATTGGTATTTACAGTTGATATTGGCAAAGATTCGGAATTTTTTATCGTCTACGTATTGGTCACCAGTAAGTTAGAATATTCCTTGCTGAAATGAAAAAAGTTTTACGCCGTAATATCACAGAACAGATCTTTATGGTTCAGTATAACGTAATAGTTCGGTTGGCCGTTGTTATTAATGTTACTAATATACATTTTTGTGGGCACTACTAATACTAATTCGAGGAGCAGGGTTATGTCTATTCGGTTATCACTTCTACATGTAGAGCAAATAATGTTAACACATTTTACTGCACATCTGTATGGACCTATAGAATAAATAGACATCGTACTCGGTAGTTTCTCATAGATTCGTTAGTTGCATTACTTTTTCTATCAATATACTAAAACCATTTTGTTTTTGTGTTTACAGCAACACACACAATTTGTGTACTAACGAATACGTTTTCGACTAAGTTCAAGACACTAGTTTATCACTGCAATAACTTAAGCACTGGTAATTCTTTTAATGAAAAATAGAGATCCTTTAAAAGAAAAAAATCGGCATGAGTAGTTTTGTTGCTCTTACTAAACCACGCCTCAGTTTAATGAATATCTTACTATTTGAGTTGTTAAGTTCCTCGACGTCTTAGTAATAATAAAGAGATCTAATCGAGTTTAAAGATATATTTTCTAGCTCAAGTAAGCTACTGCTGGCTATATAGGTGATTGCCGCGAAGTTAAACAGCAGTTTCTGCACACATCTAAGAATGTCCTTTTTGTTCGTACGGGAAAGCGCAATCTCATGGTTCGTAGCAGCGACGCAGCAGCGTCTTTGTCACTGGGCCGACTAGACACCGTTATTGCGCGAGCAGCCGGATGCTTTGTTCTCCTTGCTTTTGTGCTAAAAAACTTCCTCAAAAGGGGCCTTTGTCAAACCAATAGGACACAAGGCAGTGTGCCAGTAAATGAGCGTGTAAAGCCTACTAGCCTTCATCTCTTCGTCCATCCCCAATCGTCGTCTGGAAGTAACTCGGAGCCGGTGCTAGAATCACAGCAGGCGACATACCGTGCACAGGCCTAGTGTAACTCCGACATTAGCTTACCCCCTTTACCATTTTCGGGCGTTTCTAGCGATACACCGAAGAACCCGCCCACAAAGATTTTTAGCTGTGGTAGGCGCCGTAAAAAATAGATGCTAAGACTCCCGGAGAGCCGTCGCCTGCTCACAGCCTTCAAGCGGCGTCGGAGGAAGCAGGACGTTTTTTTTTACAAACGATAATATCGTTCTATTGTCAAAGGAAGGTGTGTATACGCCTGCACAGAGACACAAACATTCAGCCTGCCGGTCCGGCTACTTTTTTGAAAATCGCTGTTTTTTCTTCGCCTAGTAAATGGACTAGCGCGTTTCCCCGGTCGATTCCGATTGAAGCCATCCGTTATCTTACGTTTAGAGGCCGATTGTACAGAAGATGCCACGTTTGACAATAAAATAAGCGACCGTAATCGACTGCTGTTCTAATAGATTTAATAAGTTTTCCGTGACCGAGTGTTTGCTGTGTCGCTGTGTTTCGGAAAACGTATGGGTGATAGATACCTATATATACATAATGGATGTCTGAAATCCGGCTTACCTGCGTAGCGCGACACAGTAACTTGCCATAGCACCATTTCATGGCAAGAGTATTAAACTGATATATTATTATCTTTGTTGCCCATTTCCATCCGCTTCTAAGCCCTACCGCCTGCCTCGGTTAATCGAAGTCGTAGAAGCAGTAAAATTGGCTTTCTCGCTCGAGTTGTTCCTACTGAACAAAACGAACTGTGATCTTAGTAAATTGTATGCACCTGTCCAAGTTGAAACTTAACAAGATCTTACAGTTTTTGTTCTCGGAGTATGCTTTACGCTGTAATTTTAGCTGTATTAGATCCCCTTCTCTATGGCACGCTTGGCTTGATATAAAATCCTGGAATGGGCATTTTAGTTAATTAATCTTCACACGCCTGAAACTTGCTCTGGTAAAAGGTGTCGCCAAGGGCGCACGCGACAGTTGCATAAGAGAAACGTAAACACAATGAAACAACTTACCTTGATATTTTCCCGTAAGGCATGCCTGCGTCCTAAAAGGCTTACGAATCCTCGCGCCCTGCTGTATCAAACGTTATTCGCTCAGTGTTGTGGATGCGCGTCTAACGTTGGACGGGTCTGCGAACACGACAAACCGCATAGTTGCAAATCGAAAAAGGTTTGGCAGTATTCACTAGAACCTTAGTGTTATCATAGTTTACGCTTGTGTTGAAACAGCTATGAATTGATATATATATGCCTCGCAGGAATGCATTCTTTGCGCTATAAAGAGACGTGGTTCTAGTAACAAAAGAAGGGAGTAGAGTACGTTTAACTTCACAAACTGCCGTTAGTTTTTTCTTTCGTCCACCCTCTTGGAAATGATTTTGAGTAGCCTATACACATTCAAATAAATTACGTAGCGCATTAGCATCAAAATAGCGCTCTTATAGAATGCAACTCCTCCATCCATTAAGTTAAGCGATGCTCTCCGTCCGGAGTAGCGGAATTGCGATTTGTTCATAGGCCTTTTCGGTCCGCTCCGACGCAGCTGGGCCCTACACTAGACGCTTGCTGGCATTCGTCGAGAACATATTTATCATGGTGCGGAACGGTTGGCCCCAAAAAATGGAAACAAGCGTGTTTTTAGCGTCCCCAAAGAGTTTGCTATACGTTGTCGTTGTTACAGGTTCTGCAGTATAGCTAATAATAGGAGAGCCAACAATAAAGGATTTTTTCTACAGTTTTTCTTTTTCCTACGAAAAAGCCATGGAAAGAAAAACGGAACGGCTATCGTCAGCTATCCGTTAAGCGTCTTCCTCGAGGGAGGAATACGAGTGAGGAAGGTAGATTCTTAAGGGAAGACAAAGACCGAAGTCAAGACAAGCTCAGTCGTCGGTGTTCTATGCGAGGAATCCGACGAATGGCTAAAAACCCACGAAACCGCACGAAGTACATCGTAGCAGCTCGTATATCTGGCTTGGATGATATAATGCGAGCAGGTATTTTGCAAGGCGGCAGGCAGTCTGATTTAAAGATAGGGGAAAAGCTGCATTTCATGGAGTCACAAAGATGTTGCTTGTTAAGCCATCGAGCGAATTAGACAGAGTTTAGTTGATGCGAAAATTTTATTATGCAACTTATTCAGAAAAGCCAGTCACTCGAGCCATATTGCTTCGTACGATTTATATAGAAACAATGCGTGAATGTGACCTCCGTTATGGGCAGTGTTATCTGATATACAACAGTCACCTACTTTTATTGTGCGCATCTCAAAAAGCAACATAATATTCGATAAATGATCTGATTGCCAGGCTCATAGGTGAGAATTTGGCGGCGAGATGAGTTACTTCTTAGGCCGATGTTCCGTCCGCAATATTTTACAGCCTTTGGCTGTAACGTATTCTAGGCACTATTGCGATAGAGTTGGTGGAAAGGGCTAGATCAAGTCCTAACATACGCATGATTGATTCTAAGGTGTTTGTAAATATTCTATTTCTAGATAATCATCAAAGGAAACGCAGGTTAGCATTTAGGTTAGACACAGCCATGGCAGTCAGGAAGCGACGCATTACAAACACAAGCATAAACAAACTTTGGTTTTCTTTCTTGGTTGGCCTAAAACTGACCTTATCTCACATACCATTTCGTACAATGCCCGTTGGGCCTATTGTACAACGCGTTTGGTCTATAAACTACGACAAGAAACTTATTAGATGTAATTTGGCTTCTAACGAAAATTTCGAATACTGAAACAACGCAGTGAAGAAAACATAAATTACCTGAAAATAAGTTTATCGAAAATACGCTGATTCAGGACGTAAAATGTAATCAAACATACAATAACTGATGCACGAAAAAGAATAAATAAAAAATTTAAAAAGAAGTAGCTTGTCTGTTTGTAACATACATTTTATTGTCTGTTTAACGTGTAGGGGCACTCCAGCGCCATGTTAATATCAACATACTACGCTAAATCTGTTGATGATGCAGGCGAAAGCTCTGGCATGGGCGAAGTGATTCGTTCGACCGTAATACTATTGAAGGCACATAACGCTCTAAGTCAGTTTTGGGCTGGTCTTCGTAGTACTCTAACATACCGAGCAATCGTCTTGTGTCCTCCTTGCGTACCTTCAAGGGGCTAACGTTCTACTGACCAGTGTATCGTTGAAATGGACTCGTTGGCCGTGCAATTAAAAAAAAACCTTACACTCGCTTGAGTTCAATGGCAATTGATAAAATTGAAGTTAGATAAAATTGCAAGCTCTCCGGCCATTAAATCATGTTATGAGTTGTAAATGTTAACCCGCCTTGTCGCTCTCAGAAAGAATATCTTCTTCAACAGCAGATGGCCAGTTTGACTTAGACTTGCACTTGAATTTAAGTTTTACTGGGCGATTATTTGAAATGATTCTCCCTAAGTAATCGTCGGTGCTTGGTCGTCTAACATATAATGGTCTCAACCCAAATCTATCATTACTATCCATATATGTTATATTATAAAATGTGGCCGGTTACTTTATGGACCTTTAACTACAACCTTGGTGAGTATATCCCGCAATGTCTAATCAAATTAGATGTTCGGTGGCGATAGACTTAGTTATATATCAAACATAGATTAACTGGTTTTGCTAACTGTTTGATTAAATTGATCAAATGAATACGTAATACCAGATGAAAACTGCTGTGGGACATGAAGTTCGAGTCTCGACTATAAAAACTCGTGGTTGCAGTTAGGCGGAATTTTTGATGCAATTACCGTTTTTGTTAATGTTTGAAGCTCGCTATGAGTCCTAATTCCTCTTGATTTCCATGTTGAGGATCACTTTTATTCATTTCGATTTTAGATAACTACTTTGCACACCATATTGCTATTAGAGCTTTTTATTTAGCAGAATGAGAAGTTGTCGCAGAAGCCACTCTCGTCGACATTTACGTTTTCTTTCGTTAAAAACAGGCGCACTGTTCCAAAATGGATTACGCCGAAATACATACCGAAGTGCTTACACGAAACACTTAACTCACTTGTATCTTTTTTTAGGCTAGGGTTTCGTCAGCCGTGCACGCTGCTTTATGACGACGAGGAGCTCTTTTGGGTTGATTTTCTATTTGAGTATTCTAAATTGCGTTTAAGGCAACGAATGAAGGACCTGGGTTTAAACCGCAGGTCCAGTCGCTTTGCACCTGCAATAACCCTTTCTCATTCCGTGCCCTTGGCTGCCCTCTCCCGTAACACGTGCTCCACGAGCGCCCCCTGGACGACGGACTTGTAAAACCGTGCTACCGGCGACTGGTTGTGCCCTGCGTTGCATGGCTAACTCGGCGAGTACAGGTCATCCAGCACAGCCGTTACCGGCCTTGCTGAGTGCCTGCCATCTTCGCAACGTGCATCACCGCTGCGGACAAACAGAGCTTTAAGCCACAACAACAATCGCAAATTAAGTGCTGACAGCAATTAACAGCAGGAAACCCCTTACACAATTCCAAGTGCATTAATAATACTGAAAGAAACGACGACACTCCGAAGACAACATCGACAGGCATAAACAACTCAGAGTAAAGTTGCGTTTTTTCCTAGGGAAAGTCGGCCGACGCCGCCTTTCAAAGACAGAAGTGCGCCGAACAAAGAAGACGATATCACTGTGCAAGGAACTGCAGTTCGAGCGTTCACTTTTGTGGACGAGTTCGTGACAGGCGGAACTGAAAAGTTGTTTGATAGGTACTTTTGATAGTGAGCAAGTAGCGACTTTTAAGCGGATATTACGTAGCACTTGTTAAAGTGGATGCAGTTGCGGCCTTTGGAACGACAAGAAGTTGGCAATAAATTCGCAATTTTATTGAACAGTCAGTTGTTGAAGTTCTTGTAAGTTAGTGGTGTTGCAGTGTAGCAGTACGGCGGGAGTAACTTTGGCTAAGTTAGTGCGTGTTTGGTGTGGGTGGTGTCGAATAAAGATGGGCAAAAAGAACTCCAAGCTCAAGAAAGAACTCATCAAGGAGCTTGTCAACGACACCTACTGTGAGTTGAATATTGGCACCTTACTACCTGTCAAGTTTAAGTTGAGAAGTTTATCTTTACTCGCTCGTAGAGTAGCGTAGCGTAAGAGAAAGTGCATAGGTGTTGTTTTTGATGCTTAAACGAGAACTACGTGGATTGGCACATTGCCTAATGTGTGCGTATCATTTAGGTCTCGTTTGCGGCTTAATAGTACTTCATTACACAAAATAAATACAGTTAAATATCGATTTGAAGTACTGTAGTTTAGGATCGAGTTCGCACCATCATGTTCTTTTACAGGGACCTTTTGTCATTGAACTGCTTAATGTGCTAAAGGTTTAACATGTCTATATACAGTTCCAATGGAGAACTCTACGACGAGACTTCGCAACACATAGGTGTAAGTTGCTCCATAGCATCGTAATGTAAACACGTCAATGATGAGAAAAAAAGAATACTGTTTTATATATAGTTGCAGCCCAGCCCCAAGACCCACCAGACTTGGCCCGATGCTCTTAGGGTAGCGAAGCGTATTACAGAATATTTATTATAATTTGTTTTTTTATGATTTGTTGCTGTAAAGAATTTTCATTAGTTCAACTTCATCGATATCATACGGAAATACATAGCGAAAAGAAAAGAAAAAATAACATTATCACATTGGATCTAGCGGAAAACAGTTAAACCAACTTCTTCATTGCGTGTTTTTCGTCATTAGCATATGTATCAGGCTCAACGGCGACGACGCTACGCTTGAGCAAGATGGCCTTTCTGCCTGAAAAGGCATAACATTTTTTTAAAATAATGGGATTTATCCTCGTCACGGAGCCAAACTGCCACTTAAAAATATTGCTGTTTAACCTCATTGACTCGAAAAACATATGTACCTAAGCAGATTGTTATTGTCTGATAGGAAAAAACCGCAAACGAATAGACGAAATTCTCTCTCTAAAATGAGCTTTCGCAGAGTTCCATAGAATCTGTTTTTTATGAGTGAGAGAGAAAAGGCCTGGGCACTAACACGGTCTTCGAAAGGAATCGGCACCAACCTCCCTGAAATTCGGCACAGACTTGTATGGCTATTTAGGAAAGATGGACGAAAGGGTACATCTAGGGATAAAACAGATTGTAGGCATGACAAACTAACCTACTTACTGACGAACAGTAGCAAGCATAGCCAGCAGTAGCGCATATTGATTTCAACATGGCTTACGAGAAGGGGAAATGGCAACTCGAAAGCTCTTGCTGCAGTCCTATAATTGATGGCCGAACGAAACCATACTTGTTGTTGCGAGACGCTGCTTGATCAGTCGGAAAGACTAAGCGGAGTCCCCCGACGCCTAGCCGGGCAACTGACTAGCACCCAGTAGCTCCCCGAATTCACAGAACCCTCATGCACAAAGGCTCGTGCACAGTGCAGGATATCAAATTTTTGCACTAGCAATAGCCCAATGTGATCAACGAGCAAAAGCTTCGTTCAGTCGCGTCGAACGGATGTCTCATGTCCCTAGAACAGATGTAACCCCCAGGTCAAGGCTTTGACTTCATTCAAAGGAGCAAATTACTGCCTTATGAATAGAGACGAAAATGATGTCTCTTTTCCTGAGCACACATCCAAAGTAGACTTCGGCGGATGGGAGGCATTTTAGCGACTGCTCAGTGTGAATATCTAAATGGAATAAAGTCAACTCTTTGTTGGCCCTTTGCACATTTGGCCAAAACGATATTTCTGCTTTTACGAAAGGAGCCACATTCATTTTGGTCGGAACTTTGGTCCGCTGGAGCACATGTCTGGATACGCATGTCACTCAAGAAGAAATTTTACATCTTACGAGGGATTAATTGATTAGATGAATGAGTGGATAGCCTTTTTTAGACGCTGAGTTGGTACGTAGTCAATATGCCTACGGCACAGTGGGGTCGTACTGCAGGATAATATTATGCATACGAAAATAAGCAATATCGATTAGTTGATTTAGGACAGTCTCGCCTTAATGGACAGTGGGACCATAGCGTTCAAAAAACAAATTCATTAGGTACATTTAGCTGAGCTTTGACGACAGGTCGGCGCAAATGAGATGGGTGCAAATATATGATGTTTTTACGAAGCATTGTTATTATTATTATAGTAATATAGGGAATATAAGTGGTCAGAAATATAGCACTCGTGATGAAGCAGCTTCAACAGTTGTTTTAAAGGCGGGACTTGTACTAGGCTCTATTTGCCATCAGGCCAGATTTGTACCTGCGTGCAGCTGTTGTGATGGTAGATCAAATGTAGTTTTAGCTTTCTGCTCAAGCGTGCATCCCGAACAAACAGCCAGGCGATGCTAGCAATTTTCAAATCAATTTCTTGTATTTGCATTTACGACATGCTCCCGTCGGCGAGCAGTTGTTGTAATGTCTTCGGGTGTTTTTTGAAATAGAACATCCCATGCCTAGTAAGACATATAAGCGTCCAAGGAATGTGACGCATTGATTGCTGAGTTCCGAATAGACCGGGCTGTCATTCATGAGAAGGATTCATTCTTAGACATTGATATGTAGCATGATTCTGATATGTAGAGTGGCAGAATAAAGCACTGTTTTTCAGTGTTTCATTGTTTATCCTCATGTTATTTATGTAAAGTTTCTCTAAACTTTACACAAATAACATATAAATATATATATATATATATA